>NW_021259505.1:0-1673 GCF_002162155.2 Triticum dicoccoides | reverse complement strand
TTTTAATTTTCTGCAACGTTCCCCAACAACATGTAACACATTGCCTGCTCTATCATGGTTATGCTCTCACATGCTTCTATATTCCATATTCACATGATTGCATACATGTAGGGGGAGCCTATGCATGTTACATGTCTTTCCAAAGCTTTACTTGCTATTCTTTATATCTTTATCTAAAGCTTTGATATGTGTTGTCATCAATTACCAAAAAGGGGAGATTGAAAGTACAAGTGCTCCCTAGGTGGTTTTGGTAATTAATGTCAACATATCTCTTGTTGGACTAACACTTGTATCTAGTATGTTTCAGATAAGTTCAACAATGGAGTGGCATGGACTAAAGGATGTGGGAACTCCTTCAAGATGCTAAGGACAAAGGATTGGCTCAAGCTTCAAGCTCAAGACTCTTCATTTTATATTTTAGTGATCTAAGATCACATTGAGTCTATAGGAAAAGCCAATACTATCAAGAAGGGATGAGGTGTTGCTTAATGAGTTTCTTGCTCCACAGTTCTTAGTGACATGCTCCAAAACCCTCAACTACTTTCCCACTTCCACACATATGACCTAAACCTAAACTCAAACTCGGCCCCACCAATTCTTTCTATCCGGCGCCACTGAGTTCAAATTTCATAGCCACTGCCACAAACCCTAGGCAAATCGGTCTCACCGATAGGGATCTCGGTCTCATCGAGATGGGATTGTAATCTCTCTGTGTATGTCCATTACCAAAATCGGTCTCACCGAGTTTGAACAATCGGTACTACCAAGATTACAATGCAAACTCTCTGGTTAACTTATTACCAAAATCGGTCCCACCGAGTTTGAGTAATCGGTCCCACCGAGTTTGCATGACCAACTCTCTGGTTAGCTAATTACCAAAATCAGTCTCACCGAGTTTGTGTAATCAGTCTCACCGAGATTACGTTATGCCCTAATCCTAACCATATCGGTCCTACCGAGTTGCATGTCGGTCCCACCGAAAACCCTAACGGTCACTAGATTTACTAAATCGGTCCGACCGAGTTTGTTGATTCAGTCCCACCGAGTTTGGTAAATTGTGTGTAGCGGTTAGATTTTGTGTGGAGGCTATATATACCCCTCCACCTCCTCTTCATTCGTGGAGAGAGCCATCAGAACAAACCTACACTTCCAACTTACCAGTTCTGAGAGAGAACTACCTACTCATGTGTTGAGGCCAAGATATTCCATTCCTACCATATGAATCTTGATCTCTAGCCTTCCCCAAGTTGCTTTCCACTCGAATCTTCTTTCCACCAGATCCAAATCCTATGAGAGAGAGTTGAGTGTTGGGGAGACTATCATTTGAAGCACAAGAGCAAGGAGTTCATCACCAACACACCATTTGTTACTTCTTGGAGAGTGCTGTCTCCTAGATTGGCTAGGTGTCACTTGGGAGCCTCCGACAAGATTGTGGAGTTGAACCAAGGAGTTTGTAAGGGCAAGGAGATCGCCTACTTCGTGAAGATCTACCGCTAGTGAGGCAAGTCCTTCATGGGCGACGGCCATGGTGGGATAGACAAGGTTGCTTCTTCGTGGACCCTTCGTGGGTGGAGCCCTCCGTGGACTCGCGCAACCGTTACCCTTCATGGGTTGAAGTCTCCATCAACGTGGATGTACGATAGCACCACCTATCGGAACCACGACAAAAACAT
>NW_021259504.1:0-810 GCF_002162155.2 Triticum dicoccoides | reverse complement strand
CAAAAGCTTCAAAATCATAGGATATATTTGCCGTAAAAGAATCATAGGATATATTAAAATATACCATAGTAATTAGTAAATAATAGGATTTAGGACATCTAGATAGTAAAAATATGTTTGTTGTTCAATAGTATGAATAAATTACATTTCTATCAATTTGAATTCTGCTTTACGAGCACCAGTATCGAAGATATCAATTATTTCTTCAGAGCTAAACTTGGCTGCAAGTTCCTTCTCAATGTAAACTAGCGTGCAATGACAAAGAAAATCATCTCCCATTTTGCTTCGAAGCCGCGTCTTGACTAGTTTCATTGCAGAAAAGGCTCGCTCTGCTGTTGCAGTTGAAACCGGAAGAGTTATCACCAATCGTAACAGCCTCTCAACTATTGGATAGTCAGAAGACTTGCCAGTCTTAACTATCCCTTTTGTTAGATCAGCAAGTGATTTGCAGTTCTTGATCTCTGGATGGTTGAATGTATCAAGCTGGAAATGTGGTAGCTCGCACTCCAACCGATCTCTTTCTTGACTAGAAAAATCTGCAGGATAGAATTTCTCCACTAGTCTGCATATCTTTGACTTGCTGAAGGCATCATGCCTCGGGTCCAATGATGAACAAAGATCTAGAAGCTCAGTAACATGAGAACTAAATCGATCATTCAACTCTATCACTTGTTGATCTATTGCAACATTAAACACATCTACTTTGTAATGATGGATAACTGTGGTGTTGTCATGTTTATTTCGAGATTTCGTCACATCAACATACCTAAAATTAATATATATTGAAAAATAAGAATTAGTTGCATGATC
>NW_021259503.1:0-1138 GCF_002162155.2 Triticum dicoccoides | reverse complement strand
TAGCACAAAGATCGTGTAGTTCGTTTGCTAGAGCTTTGCCAATGTCAAGTATCTCTTCCTTTGACCATGAGAGCGTGTAACTCCTGGATACCGTAGGAGTGCTTTGGGTGTATCAAACGTCACAACGTAACTGGGTGACTATAAAGGTGCACTACAGGTATCTCCGAAAGTATCTATTGTTTTATGTGGATCGAGACTGGGATTTGTCACTCCGTGTAAACGGAGAGGTATCTCTGGGCCCACTCGGTAGGACATCATCATATGCGCAATGTGACCAAGGAGTTGATCACGGGATGATGTGTTACGGAACGAGTAAAGTGACTTGCCGGCAACGAGATTGAACAAGGTATTGGATACCGACGATCGAGTCTCGGGCAAGTAACATACCGATAGACAAAGGGAATTGAATACGGGATTGATTAAGTCCTTGACATCATGGTTCATCCGATGAGATCATCGTGGAGCATGTGGGAGCCATCATGGGTATCCAGATCCCGCTGTTGGTTATTGACCAGAGAACGTCTCGGTCATGTCTGCATGTCTCCCGAACCCGTAGGGTCTACACACTTAAGGTTCGATGACGCTAGGGTTATAAAGGAAGTTTGTATGTGGTTACCGAATGTTGTTCGGAGTCCCGGATGAGATCCCGGACGTCACGAGGAGTTCCGGAATGGTCCGGGGGTAAAGATTTATATATGGGAAGTCCTATTTTGGCCACCGGAAAATGTTCGGGATTTTTCGGTATTGTACCCGAAAGGTTCTAGAAGGTTCCGGAGTGGGGCCCACCTGCATGGGGGGACCCACATGAACGTGGGTAGTGGGGGGAAGGCCCCACACCCCTGGTCAAGGCGCACCAAGATCCCCCCTTAGAAGGAATAAGATCATATCCCAAAGGGATAAGATCAAGATCCCTAAAAAGGGGGGATAGCAATCGGTGGGGAAGGAAATGATGGGATTTCTTTCCTCCCACCTTTGCCAACGCCCCAATGGACTTGGAGGGCAAGAAACCAGCCCCCTCCACCCCTATATATAGTGGGGAGGTGCATGGGAGCTTCACCCTTGCCCCTGGCGCAGCCCTCCCTCTCCCAAGTGCTCCTCCTCTCTCGCGGTGCTTGGCGAAGCCCTGCAGGATTGCCAC
>NW_021259502.1:0-1675 GCF_002162155.2 Triticum dicoccoides | reverse complement strand
TACTACCATACATTGGGCCCTGAAATATGACCCCGCTCGACTTCTTATTCACCCTTGTCCTCTGTCCAGGAGTTGCAAGTAGTTTCTGGTGTTTGTAGTATGCTGGAGGCCGTGGACAGCGCTGACCGTAGGGGTGGGCTGTGATGCGGTAGGCACGTGGCCGGGTAAACCGGGCGCCCGTTTGGTGTCACGGAACCCTGTTCACATCGTTTGGGGCTGTGAGCGAAACTCCGGCCGGATCTCCTCATGGATGGAACCCGAATAGGCGATAAACCTGGACTAGAGACTTGAGTGTTTAGGTAGGTCGTGGTCTACACCCACGTCGGCTTTCGCTTGAAGTCTGCCGAGCACATGTCGTGTGCAGACGCTAAGTGGTGGAAACATGTATGAAGAAGTACACCCCTGCAGGGTTATCATCATCTATTCGAATAGCCGTGTCCGCGGAAAAGGACTTCTAGGTTGCTTATATCAGTTCATAGACAAGTGAAAGTGGATACTCTAAAATACGCAAGATAAGCGTGAGTGCTATGGATGGCGTTCTCGTAGGGAGACGGGAGCGATTCCATAGTGGTGTATTGATATGGGGAATATGTGGACTTGTGTGCGCCACCTCAAAAGAGTTACTTGCAGTCGTAGTTCAGGATAGCCACCGAGTCAAAGCTGGCTTGCTGCAGTTAAACCCCACCATCCCCTTTGTTGATAATGAAGCATATGTAGATAGTTCTGATGTAAGTCTTGCTGGGTACATTTGTACTCATGTTTGCCTATTTATGTTTTTGCAGAGAGACTTCGGTCTCGCTAGTAGTTCCGCGTGGACTTCGACGTTTAGCTTGTTACCTCAGCTACGATCTTGTGCCCTCGGCAGGATCTGATAGATAGTCAGGCTTCTCAGCCTTTTTCATTTATAGTTGTCTGTACTCAGACATGATAGCTTCCGCTTGTGCTTTGATTTGTATGCTCTGAATGTTGGGTCATGAGACCCATGTTTGTAATATCTCGCTCCTCGGAGCCTATTGAATAGATTACTTGAGTCATAGAGTCATGTTGTGATGCCATGTTGTATTTGCACATATCAAGCATATTGTGTGTATGTTATTGAAATGCTTGGTATGTGTGGGATCTGACCATCTAGTTGTTTATCTTTAGTAGCCTCTCTTACGGGGAAATGTCTCCTAGTGTTTCCACCGAGCCATGGTAGCTTGCTACTGCTCCGGAACACTTAGGCTGGCCGGCATGTGTCCTTCGTTGTTCCTGTGCCTGTCCCTTCGGGGAAATGTCACGCGGTGAATACCGGAGTCCTGTTAGCCCGCTACAGCCCGGTTCACCGGAGTCCTGCTAGCCCAGTGCTACAGCCTGGATTCACTCGCTGATGACCGACACGTTCGATGCTGGGTCATGGATGCCTGTCCCTGTAAGTCTGTGCCGCTTTGGGTTTACGACTAGCCATGTCAGCCCGGGCTCCTTATCATATGGATGCTAGCGACACTGTCATATACGTGTGCCAAAAGGCGCAAACGGTCCCGGGCAAAGGTAAGGCGACACCCGTGGGAATACCGTGCGTGAGGCCGCAAAGTGATATGAGGTGTTACATGCTAGATCGATGTGGCATTGAGTCGGGGTCCTGACAGCGTTGGTATCAGAGCTTGACTGCCTGTAGGATTACCAAGCCAAACTG
>NW_021259500.1:0-1847 GCF_002162155.2 Triticum dicoccoides | reverse complement strand
TGGTGAAGTCCTGCGAAGCCTGCCAATTCCATGCCAAGCAGATTCATCAGCCAGCTCAGGGCCTGCAAACCATCCCGCTCTCGTGGTCGTTCGTGGTCTAGGGGCTGGATATCTTGGTCCCGTTTCCTCGAGCGCCTGGGGGCTACCGCTACATCTACGTCACCATCGACAAGTTCACCAAGTGGGCAGAGGTGGAAGCCGTCCGCACCATCCCAGCCGGTTCAGTAGTCAAGTTCATCAAGGGCCTCGTGAGCCGGTTCAGGGTCCCTAACCGTATCATCACCGACAACGGTTCGCAACTCACCAACAATCTCTTCAAAACGTATTGTGCTAACCTTGGAACGCAGATATGCTACGCTTCGGTGGCACACCCCCGGAGTAATGGCCAGGCCGAACGCGCCAACGTGGAGGTCCTGAGGGGCCTCAAGACCAGGACTACGACCACCAAGCCAACTGATGAGACCCCGTTCTTTCTCGTCTACGGAGCAAAGGCGGTCCTCCCTCACGAGGTCAGGCGTCGCTCCGCGCGGGTCCTAGCATTTGATGAGGCGCAACAGGACGCCATGCGGGGGATGGACCTCATGCTGGGGGAGGAGCACCGTCATGAAGCCACACTGCGAGCAGCAAGATACCAGCAGGCCCTAAGGCAGTATCACTATCGCAACATCCGCCCCAGGACTCTCGAGGTAGGTTACCTCGTACTCAGGCGGGTACTCTCCAGGGCAGGGCTGCATAAGCTCTCGCCCATGAGGGAGGGCCCGTTCAAGGTTGCTCAAGTTTCCAGGCCTGGCGCCGTGCGCCTGGAGACTCGGCAGGGGTACCCATCCCAAACTCCTAGAACATCCAGCATCTCTGGAAGTTTTACCCCTGAAGAAAGGCCCGGTGCCTGTGAAGAAGGCCAGGTGCCTGTGAAGCTCGCCGCTCGAAGAAAGGCCCGGTGCCTGTGAAGAAGGCCTAGTCCCTATGAAGCTTGCCGCCCGTGACACTCCCACGTAATAACGAGTTGGGGCTGTACACGCTCCGGAGTCTCCGGAGAGCCGCCCTCGGGCCTTGGGGGCTCCCGCCCACGCCTAGTGCTAGCACTTAGCTCCGCGCTGGTGAGAAGATGTCGAAGACTATACTAGGTGCCGGACGTGGCTTTTCATTTGCTTTCCGCAGTTGGCTTGCTCTCGCTTGTTTGAACCTTTATTGAAGTTGATTTTAGTGTTATTTGCCGTCTTTTGCTCCTGTTCTATGTTTTCAGCTTTTGTCTGACTCGTTCTCTCTCTCTCTCGCCAACCTCGCGAGGGGGCTGCGTGGGTGCCCTTGTGAGCCTTTCCTCGTTCGAGGCTGTCTTGTTCGAGTTTGCAACGGGAGCACCCCTCCTAGTCCATGCCCCTCGGGCATCACGACACATAGCACTGGGACATGGCCGGCAACCCTCGCGACCAAGGTTCAGAAATGATTCTCCCAATAGATTTTTTGCAGCTCTTAAGGCGCCCGGCGAGGCCTCAAGCAGGCACCTCGCGTGGCGGAAACTACTGCAAACGTCTCGAGCTAAGTTGTTCCTACATGCAGACATATAACAACGACACCATAACACAGCACAGGAGCAATAAATGCAGTACGATAGTTTGGGGATCATAGTCTGTTGCACGCCCCCACGGGGCCCCATACTTCTCTCTCTCGATGCAGGAAAAGGAGGAAAACAAAATAAAGGTGGCGCGCGCCTTGCAACAGCTCGCAAGGAGGGATCTGCGTCGTCTTCCCGAGCTCAATCAGACTCCGCCTCGCGCTTCACCGGAGCACGGCGGCGGGACGACCCGCTACCACCCTCGAAGCGGGCGCGACAGCGTGGTGGCTGATCG
>NW_021259499.1:0-1387 GCF_002162155.2 Triticum dicoccoides | reverse complement strand
TCGCCACCGACGCCGTTCGCCGCGGCCACCGGCCACCCCTCGCCTCGCCGATGCCTCCAGAAGAACCGCCGCGCCTTCTTCTTCGTCTCCACCAACCCATGTGACGCCGGAAGCCTCGGAGCGCCGTCCCCGACGCCTTCTTCCTCCTCGGGCCACCGAGATCGCCGGCGACCTCCCGTCGTCACCAGCCCCTCCCCGAGCCCACTGACCACCCCTGCGGACTCGCTGTGAGCTCCTACGCCTCCCCTCCCTCTTCCCCCCTTCGATTGTGCCCTGTAGCCCCGATCCCACCGGAGCCGCGAGCTCGGCTCCGCCGGCGATGTCGCCGCCGTCACTGCAGACAGCAAGGCTCGAAACCGAGCACGGCACCGTGCTCCTAGCATCCTCAGGAGCTCGGCGAGCCCCTTAACCATCCCTCCCGTCCTCTGTGCCCTCGCCCCGCTCGAACCCGAAGCTCCGGCCGCCGCCTCGCTCGCCGCCGGCACCGATTCCGGCCGCCCCGAGCGCAACTGACTCCACCAAGAGCTTCGGCTCGTCCCCAGCTCCTCCTAGATGCCCTCCGCGGCCCATTTGGTCGCCGGAGTGGCCAAAACCACTCTCGCCGCCGCGTCGGGCTCGCCGGCGGCTAAACGCCGGCAGCCGACTTTGACTTTGACCACGGGTGGGCCCCGGTTAACTCTCCTGAGTCAATGACAGGTGGGGCCCAGCCCTGTTAACTATTAGGATTAGTTTAATTAATTTTAGTTAAGCTAATCACACTGACATGTGGGTCCCAGTGTCAGGTTTGACCTGGACCCGGTCTGTTGACCTGCTGAGGTCAGCATGACGCAATGATGACGCAGATAATCATTTTTTAAAATAATTCAGAAAATCCAGAAAATTATATAAACTTCTAAAAATCATAGAAAATTAACCGTAACTCCAAATTAAATAAATTATATATGAAAAATTATCAGAAAAATTCAAGGAATCCATCTGTACCATTTTCATGCATGTTAGAACAACTTATCACTACTGTTTAGGGCAAATCAAGTGAATGACATTTGAATAATCACATATGGAGTTTGAATTTGAATCTTGTATTCAAACCAACTTCATTTAATCTGTTGCTAGTTGCATTAGCTCAAAACACATTCATTTTGCCATGTCATGATCATGCATCATATTGTGCATTGCATTGATTGTGTTCCTTTCTGTGTTGCCGGTATTTGTCCCCTCTCGATAGACGTGATACCGATGACGTGATCGTTGACACTGATGAAGACTCAATGTTATCTTCAGAAGTGCCAGGCAAGCAAAACCCCCTTGTTCATTCCGATAAAATCCCACTCTCTCGCTCCTGCTCTCTTTTACTGCATTAGGACAACAACGACATATTTGATACTTG
>NW_021259498.1:7086-8295 GCF_002162155.2 Triticum dicoccoides | reverse complement strand
CACCCCAGGGTTCATTAATCGTGGAAATCACTCCGGGACCCCAAAACAGTGAGTAATAGTCCACGAAACGGGCGAGAATCGGCCAAAACTGTGAGTGTTGATGACCTACACGTAAGCGCGCCTTGGGGTTCAACAACTATGGAAATTTGTTTGGGGCCCAAAAATGGTGAGTAATAGTACACGAAACGGCTCAGAATCTGCCAAAACCGCGAGTGTTAATGACCAAAACGTAAACGCACCCCAGGGTTCGTTAATCGTGTAAATCACTCCGGGACCCCAAAACAGTGAGTAATAGTCCAGGAAACGGGCCGGAATCGGCCAAAAATGTGAGTGTTGATGACCGACACTTATGCGCACCTTGGGGTTCAACAACTATGAAACCGGTTTGGGGCCCCAAAACGGTGAGTAATAGTCCATGAAACGGGTCAGAATCGGCCAAAACCGCGAGTGTTGATGACCGAATCGTAAAGGCACCCCAGGGTTCGTTAATCGTGGAAACCTCTCTGGGACCCCAAAACAGTGAGTAATAGTCCATGAAATAGGCCAGAATCGGCCAAATCTGTGAGTGTTGATGACCTATGCGTAAGCGCGCCTTAGGGTTCAACAACTATAGAAATTCATTTGGGGCCCAAAAACGGTGAGTAATAGTCCACGAAACGGGTCAGAATCGGCCAAACCCGCTAGTGTTGATGACCAAAACATAAACGCACACCAGGGTTCGTTAATCGTGGAAATCATCTCCGGGACCCCAAAACAGTGAGTAATAGTCCACGAAACGGGCGAGAATCGGCCAAATCTGTGAGTGTTGATGACCGACACGTAAGCGCACCTTGGGGTTCAACAACTATGGAAATCGCTTTAGGCCCAAAAACGGTGAGTAATAGTCCACGAAACGGGTCAGAATGGGCCAAAACCGCGAGTGTTGAGGACCGAAACGTAAACGCACCCCAGGATTCGTTAATCGTGGAAATCACTCCGGGACCCCAAAACAGTGAGTAATAGTCCATGAAACGGGCCAGAATCGGCCAAATCTGTGAGTGTTGATGACCGACACGTAATCGCACCTTGGGGTTCAACAACTATGGAAATCGCTTTGGGGCCCCAAAACGGTGAGTAATAGTCCATAAAACGGGTCAGAATCGATAAAAACCGCCAGTGTAGATGACCAAAACGTAAGCGCACCCCGGGATTCGTTAATCCTGGAAATAA
>NW_021259498.1:6411-7076 GCF_002162155.2 Triticum dicoccoides | reverse complement strand
TAGTCCACGAAACGGGTCAGAATCGGCCAAAACCGTAAGTGTTGATTACCGAAACATAAACGCACCCCAGGGTTCGTTAATCGTGGAAATCACTCCGGGACCCCAAAACAGTGAGTAATAGTCCACGAAACGTGCCAGAATCGGCCAAAACTATGAGTGTTGATGACCGACACGTAAGCGCACCTTGGGGTTCAATAACTATGAAACCGGTTTGGGGCCCCAAAATGGTGAGTAATAGTCCATGAAACGGGTCAGAATCGGCCAAAACCGCGAGTGTTGATGACCGAATCATAAACGCACTCCAGGGTTCGTTAATCGTGGAAACCTCTCCGGGACCCCAAAATAGTGAGTAATAGTCCATGAAATGGGCCAGAATCGGCCAAATCTGTGAGTGTTGATGACCAACACATAAGCGCGCCTTAGGGTTCAACAACTATAGAAACTCATTTGGGGCCCAAAAACGGTGAGTAATAGTCCACGAAACGGGTCAGAATTGGCCAAACCCGCTAGTGTTGATGACCAAAACATAAACGCACACCAGGGTTCGTTAATCGTGGAAATCATCTCCGGGACCCCAAAATAGTGAGTAATAGTCCACGAAACGGGCCAGAATTGGCCAAATCTGTGAGTGTTGATGACCGACACGTAAGCGCACCTTGGGGTTC
>NW_021259498.1:5583-6401 GCF_002162155.2 Triticum dicoccoides | reverse complement strand
CATGTAAGCGCACCTTGGGGTTCAACAACAACGGAAATCGCTTTGGGGCCCCAAAACGGTTAGTAATAGTCCACGAAACGGGTCAGAATCGGCCAAAACCGCGAGTGTTGATGACCGAAACGAAAACGCACCCAGAATTCATTAATCGTGGAAATCACTCCGGGGCCCCAAAACAGTGAGTAATAGTCCATGAAACGGGCCAGAATCGGCCAAATCTATGAGTGTTGATGACCGACACGTAATCGCACCTTGGGGTTCAACAACTATGGAAATCGCTTTGGGACCCCAAAACAGTGAGTAATAGTCCATAAAACGGGTCAGAATCGATAAAAACCGCGGGTGTTGATGACCGAAATGTAAACGCACCCCAGGGTTCGTTAATCGTGGAAATCTCTCCGGGACCCCAAAACAGTAAGTAATAGTCCACGAAACGGGCCAGAATCGGCCAAATTTGTGAGTGTTGATGACCGAAACGTAAACGCACCCTAGGGTTCGTTAATCGTGGAAATCACTCCGGGACCCCAAAACAGTGAGTAATAGTCCATGAAACGTGCCAGAATCGGCAAAAACTGTGAGTGTTGATGACCGACACGTAAACGCACCTTGGGGTTCAACAACTACGAAACCGGTTTGGGTCCCCAAAACGGTGAGTAATAGTCCATGAAACGCGTCAGAATCGACCAAACCCGCGAGTGTTGATGACCAAATCGTAAACGCACCCCAGGGTTCGTTAATCGTGGAAATCACTCCGGGACCGCAAAACAGTGAGTAATAGTCCACGAAACGGGCCAGAATCGGCCAAAACTGTGAGTGTTGAT
>NW_021259498.1:0-1712 GCF_002162155.2 Triticum dicoccoides | reverse complement strand
GTTCAACAACTATGGAAATCGCTTTGGGGCCCCAAAACGGTGAGTAATAGTCCATAAAACGGGTCAGAATCGATAAAAACCGCGAGTGTAGATGACCAAAACGTAAGCGCACCCCGGGATTCGTTAATCCTGGAAATTACTCTGGGACCCCAAAACAGTGAGTAATAGTCCATGAAACGGGCCAGAATCGGCCAAAATTGTGAGTGTTGATGACCGACACGTAATCGCACCTAGGGGTTCAACAACTATGGAAATCTCTTTGGGGCCCCAAAACGGTGAGTAATAGTCCATAAAACGGGTAAGAATCGATAAAACCGCCAGTGTTGATGACCGAAACGTAAACACACCCCAGGGTTCATTAATCGTGGAAATCACTCCGGGACCCCAAAACAGTGAGTAATAGTCCACGAAACGGGCGAGAATCGGCCAAAACTGTGAGTGTTGATGACCTACACGTAAGCGCGCCTTGGGGTTCAACAACTATGGAAATTTGTTTGGGGCCCAAAAATGGTGAGTAATAGTACACGAAACGGCTCAGAATCTGCCAAAACCGCGAGTGTTAATGACCAAAACGTAAACGCACCCCAGGGTTCGTTAATCGTGTAAATCACTCCGGGACCCCAAAACAGTGAGTAATAGTCCAGGAAACGGGCCAGAATCGGCCAAAAATGTGAGTGTTGATGACCGACACGTATGCGCACCTTGGGGTTCAACAACTATGAAACCGGTTTGGGGCCCCAAAACGGTGAGTAATAGTCCATGAAACGGGTCAGAATCGGCCAAAACCGCGAGTGTTGATGACCGAATCGTAAAGGCACCCCAGGGTTCGTTAATCGTGGAAACCTCTCTGGGACCCCAAAACAGTGAGTAATAGTCCATGAAATAGGCCAGAATCGGCCAAATCTGTGAGTGTTGATGACCTATGCGTAAGCGCCTTAGGGTTCAACAACTATAGAAATTCATTTGGGGCCCAAAAACGGTGAGTAATAGTCCACGAAACGGGTCAGAATCGGCCAAACCCGCTAGTGTTGATGACCAAAACATAAACGCACACCAGGGTTCGTTAATCGTGGAAATCATCTCCGGGACCCCAAAACAGTGACTAATAGTCCACGAAACGGGCCAGAATCGGCCAAATCTGTGAGTGTTGATGACCGACACGTAAGCGCACCTTGGGGTTCAACAACTATGGAAATCGCTTTAGGCCCAAAAACGGTGAGTAATAGTCCACGAAACGGGTCAGAATGGGCCAAAACCGCGAGTGCTGAGGACCGAAACGTAAACGCACCCCAGGATTCGTTAATCGTGGAAATCACTCCGGGACCCCAAAACAGTGAGTAATAGTCCATGAAACGGGCCAGAATCGGCCAAATCTGTGAGTGTTGATGACCGACACGTAATCGCACCTTGGGGTTCAACAACTATGGAAATCGCTTTGGGGCCCCAAAACGGTGAGTAATAGTCCATAAAACGGGTCAGAATCGATAAAAACCGCGAGTGTAGATGACCGAAACGTAAGCGCACCCCGGGATTCGTTAATCCTGGAAATAACTCCGGGACCCCAAAACAGTGAGTAATAGTCCATGAAACGGGCCAGAATCGGCCAAAACTGTGAGTGTTGATGACCGACACGTAATCGCACCTTGGGGTTCAACAACTATGGAAATCTCTTTGGGGCCCCAAAACGGTGAGTAATAGTCCATAAAACGGGT
>NW_021259497.1:0-1995 GCF_002162155.2 Triticum dicoccoides | reverse complement strand
CTCGTCCTTGAGTAGGTAAATGATAAAAACAGAATTTTTGATGTGGAATGCTACCTAACATATTCATCATGTATTTTTCTTTATTGTAGCAAGAATATTCAGATCCGTAAGATTCGAGACAAAATTTTAATATTGACATAAAAATAATAATACTTCAAGCATACTAACTAAGCAATCATGTCTTCTCAAAATAACATGGCCGAAGAAAGTTATCCTACAAAATCATATAGTCTGGCTATGCTCCATCTTCACCACACAACGTATTTAAATCATGCACAACCCCGATGACAAGCCAAGCAATTGTTTCATACTTTTGATGTTCTCAAACTTTTTCAATCTTCACGCAATACATGAGCGTGAGCCATGGACATAGCACTATAGGTGGAATAGAATGGTGGTTGTGGAGAAGACAAAAAAGGAGAAGATAGTCTCACATCAACTAGGCGTATCAATGGGCTATGGAGATGCCCATCAATAGATATCAATGTGAGTGAGTAGGGATTGCCATGCAACGGATGCACTAGAGCTATAAGTATATGAAAGCTTAACAAAAGAAACTAGTGGGTGTGCATCCAACTCGCTTGCTCACGAAGACCTAGGGCATTTTGCGGAAGCCCATCATTGGAATATACAAGCCAAGTTCTATAATGTAAAATTCCCACTAGTATTTGGAAGTGATAACATAGGAGACTCTCTATTATGAAGATCATGGTGCTAGTTTGAAGCACAAGTGTGGTAAAGGGATAGTAGCATTGCCCCTTCTCTCTTTTTCTCTCATTTTTTTAAAAAAATTTATTTTATTATTTGGGCCTTCTCTTTTTTATGGCCTCTTTTCTCCTTTTTTTATTTGGGCTTCTTTAGCCTCTTTTATTTTTTTATTTTCGTCCGGGGTCTCATCCCGACTTGTGGGGGAATCATAGTATCCATCATCCTTTCCTCACTGGGACAATGCTCTAATAATGATGATCATCACACTTTTATTTACTTACAACTCAAGAATTACAACTCGATACTTAGAACAGGATATGACTCTATATGAATGCCTCCGGCGGTGTACCGGGATGTGCAATGATGCATGAGTGACATGTATGAAAGAATTATGAACGGTGACTTTGCCACAAATACGATGTCAACTACATGATCATGCATAGCAATATGACAATGATGGAGTGTGTCATAATAAACGGAATGGTGGAAAGTTGCATGGCAATATATCTCGGAATGGCTATGGAAATGCCATAATAGGTAGGTATGGTGGCTGTTTTGAGGAAGGTAAATGGTGGGTTTATGGTACCGGCGAAAGTTGTGCGGTACTAGAGAGGCTAGCAATGGTGGAAGGGTGAGAGTGCATATAATCCATGGAATCAACATTAGTCATAAAGAACTCACATATTTATTGCAAAAATCTATTAGTTATCGAAACAAAGTACTACGCGCATGCTCCTAGGGGGATAGATTGGTAGGAAAAGACCATCGCTCGTCCCCGACCGCCACTCATAAGGAAGACAATCAATAAATAAATCATGCTCCGACTTCATCACATAACGGTTCACCATACGTGCATGCTACGGGAATCACAAACTTCAACACAAGTATCTCTCAAATTCAAAACTACTCAACTAGCATGCCTCTAATATCACCATCTCCATATCTCAAAACAATTATCAAGTATCAAACTTCTCTTAGTATTCAATACTCTATATGAAAGTTTTTACTAATCTTGAATGCCTAGCATATTAGGATTATTTAAGCAAATTGCCATGCTATTTAGAACTCTCAAAATAATATAAGTGAAGCATGAGAGTTCATCTATTTCTATAAAATAAAACCACCACCATGCTCTAAAAGATATAAGTGAAGTACTAGAGCAATCAACAAACTATTTCGAAAGATATAAGTGAAGATCAATGAGTAGTTGAATAATTATGCAACTATGTGAAGACTCTCTAACATTTAGGAATTTTAGATCTTGATACTTTATTCAAACAGCAAGCA
>NW_021259496.1:0-1995 GCF_002162155.2 Triticum dicoccoides | reverse complement strand
CTCGTCCTTGAGTAGGTAAATGATAAAAACAGAATTTTTGATGTGGAATGCTACCTAACATATTCATCATGTATTTTTCTTTATTGTAGCAAGAATATTCAGATCCGTAAGATTCGAGACAAAATTTTAATATTGACATAAAAATAATAATACTTCAAGCATACTAACTAAGCAATCATGTCTTCTCAAAATAACATGGCCGAAGAAAGTTATCCTACAAAATCATATAGTCTGGCTATGCTCCATCTTCACCACACAACGTATTTAAATCATGCACAACCCCGATGACAAGCCAAGCAATTGTTTCATACTTTTGATGTTCTCAAACTTTTTCAATCTTCACGCAATACATGAGCGTGAGCCATGGACATAGCACTATAGGTGGAATAGAATGGTGGTTGTGGAGAAGACAAAAAAGGAGAAGATAGTCTCACATCAACTAGGCGTATCAATGGGCTATGGAGATGCCCATCAATAGATATCAATGTGAGTGAGTAGGGATTGCCATGCAACGGATGCACTAGAGCTATAAGTATATGAAAGCTTAACAAAAGAAACTAGTGGGTGTGCATCCAACTCGCTTGCTCACGAAGACCTAGGGCATTTTGCGGAAGCCCATCATTGGAATATACAAGCCAAGTTCTATAATGTAAAATTCCCACTAGTATTTGGAAGTGATAACATAGGAGACTCTCTATTATGAAGATCATGGTGCTAGTTTGAAGCACAAGTGTGGTAAAGGGATAGTAGCATTGCCCCTTCTCTCTTTTGCTCTCATTTTTTTAAAAAAATTTATTTTATTATTTGGGCCTTCTCTTTTTTATGGCCTCTTTTCTCCTTTTTTTATTTGGGCTTCTTTAGCCTCTTTTATTTTTTTATTTTCGTCCGGGGTCTCATCCCGACTTGTGGGGGAATCATAGTATCCATCATCCTTTCCTCACTGGGACAATGCTCTAATAATGATGATCATCACACTTTTATTTACTTACAACTCAAGAGTTACAACTCGATACTTAGAACAGGATATGACTCTATATGAATGCCTCCGGCGGTGTACCGGGATGTGCAATGATGCATGAGTGACATGTATGAAAGAATTATGAACGGTGACTTTGCCACAAATACGATGTCAACTACATGATCATGCATAGCAATATGACAATGATGGAGTGTGTCATAATAAACGGAATGGTGGAAAGTTGCATGGCAATATATCTCGGAATGGCTATGGAAATGCCATAATAGGTAGGTATGGTGGCTGTTTTGAGGAAGGTAAATGGTGGGTTTATGGTACCGGCGAAAGTTGTGCGGTACTAGAGAGGCTAGCAATGGTGGAAGGGTGAGAGTGCGTATAATCCATGGAATCAACATTAGTCATAAAGAACTCACATATTTATTGCAAAAATCTATTAGTTATCGAAACAAAGTACTACACGCATGCTCCTAGGGGGATAGATTGGTAGGAAAAGACCATCGCTCGTCCCCGACCGCCACTCATAAGGAAGACAATCAATAAATAAATCATGCTCCGACTTCATCACATAACGGTTCACCATACGTGCATGCTACGGGAATCACAAACTTCAACACAAGTATCTCTCAAATTCAAAACTACTCAACTAGCATGCCTCTAATATCACCATCTCCATATCTCAAAACAATTATCAAGTATCAAACTTCTCTTAGTATTCAATACTCTATATGAAAGTTTTTACTAATCTTGAATGCCTAGCATATTAGGATTATTTAAGCAAATTGCCATGCTATTTAGAACTCTCAAAATAATATAAGTGAAGCATGAGAGTTCATCTATTTCTATAAAATAAAACCACCACCATGCTCTAAAAGATATAAGTGAAGTACTAGAGCAATCAACAAACTATTTCGAAAGATATAAGTGAAGATCAATGAGTAGTTGAATAATTATGCAACTATGTGAAGACTCTCTAACATTTAGGAATTTTAGATCTTGATACTTTATTCAAACAGCAAGCA
>NW_021259495.1:0-1626 GCF_002162155.2 Triticum dicoccoides | reverse complement strand
GGCGGTGGCCGATGATGTCAAGGGAGAGGCAGCGCGGCGAGCCGCGGAGGAGGGAGACGACGGCCCGCGGGGAGGGCGCCTCTGGCCCGGGCGGATCGCAGGGAGGGCCGGCTTCAGGCCGGCGGGCCTGCGGCGGAGGGGGCGGCGGCGCGACACGTGGCGCGAGCGGGTTGGCTGGGGCGCGGCGGCGGACGCGTCCGGTCCGCCCCGGACATGTCCGGCGGCGTGGGGAGCGGAAGATTAGGGTTTGGGGAAGAAGAGACCCGGGATTTTCGAGGAGAGGTCTATATATAGGCATAGAGGGAGTTAGGAGTGTCCAAATGAGGTGCGGTTTTCGGCTACGCGATCGTGATCGAACGCTCTAGATGATGGAGAGGGTTTTGGTGGGTTTTGGGCCAAATTGGAGAGGGGTTGGGCTGCAACACACACGAGGCCTTCTCGGTCCCTCGGTTAACCGTTGGAGTATCAAACGAAGTCCAAATGACACGAAACTTGACAGGCGGTCTACCGGTAGTAAATCAAGGCCGCTTGGCAAGTCTCGGTCCAATCCGAAAATGTTTAACCCACACACGAAAAGACGGTAGAAAGGACCACCGGAGGAGATAGGAGCATCGGAATGCAAAACGAACAACGGGAAAAATGCTCGGATGCATGAGACGAACACGTATGCAAATGCAATGCACATGATGACATGATATGAGATACATAACAAAGACCACAACACACGGAGACAAAAACCCGAACCCGAGGAAATAAAATAACTTAGCGCCGGAAACAGCAAGAGTTTGGATACATATAAGGTAAATTACATCCGAGGTGTTACACAAACAAAGCATCACGAAGCATAGCATGGCAATATGTTGTGCCGGGTGTGACCTAACGTATGGCTACACGATATAGGTGAAGGGGGAATTCAACCGGGAAGGTATTCCCGGTTCCGGACCTGTATCAGATAGGTGACCAGAGGGGGAATGTTCCATGTTCATATAGTTAGAGGCATCTGACGGGTAAACGGACCGCATATTCGGATTTGTCTCGTCGTTCTGAGCAACTTTCATGTATAAATTATTTTCATCTGAGTTACGGTTTAATTTATATGACTTTTCAAAATTTTATTAATATTTTGAAATTGTTTTAATTATTTATTTGGAATTTAAATAAGGTTGATTCTTTCTATACCCTGACCGGGCCAGCCACGGTCAATGACATCTGGGGCCAGTCAAAGCCCAGTCAACAGGTCAACAGTCAAAGTTGACCTTGGTCAATGTGTGAATAGTGCTAGTGGGTCCTACTTGTCATGGACACTGTGTCTATTAAGTCAATTAATTAGAGATAACCAACAGGGTGGTCCACATGTCATTTGCTTTTAAAGTAAATTAGCACTAATTTAACACTAACTAATCTAGTCCTAATTAAACAAGGGGCTGGCCGTACTGGACAATGGCCCAGCCGGCCACACACGCAACACACACACCACACACCACACTCGGATGGCCATGGCCATGGGCATGGCTAGTAGCAGTAGCAGCCTGTGGTAGCAGGCAGCATGGGCACCTGTAGCGGAGCAGCGTTAGAAGCAAAACGGCACTAGCAGGAGCAGCGGCCGCAGCGGCAACTAGCAGCGGA
>NW_021259494.1:0-1432 GCF_002162155.2 Triticum dicoccoides | reverse complement strand
GTATGAGCATCCGTTGGCAACCGCTCTCCATCCAGGGAAGAATCTCGTTCAGCTGGGAAAATCCATTTTTCAAAACTTCCTAGGCCAATGAGTTCAAACTTTATTAGCATGCAAAAGCTTTTCTCTATAGTAAACTCCTTCGGCCTGGCAATATGCTCAAACCTTAATTCACGAAGATCCCACGCCTTCCCTAAAGAAGGAAAAACTTCCCAAGAAACACCATACAGATAAAGAGCTTGTAGACCTTCAGCAGCGAACTCATCACCCAGCCATGTTGGACAAGAAGGACCTCCGTGCCCTCTAATGCACAACACCTGAAGATCTCCATGTGGATGAAGGCTCTCAAGAACCGCTGCTTCCACACCAGGATCAACACTAGATCGCTTACTATCCCAGTCCAATGTTAACCTCCTCAAGTAATTTTTCTCCATCAGTTTTGCTTGAGCTGCTTCTTCTGTTGTATCTATCTTCTCAACGTTGTAGATGCCAAGCTCCCTTAGCTTGGTCAAGTGCTCTAGTTGCTTTGGTTCAAACCCTTCACATTTTTTATTGACTTCAAATACCTTTAACTCTTCTAAGAGTTTAAGCTTTCCCACATTATAAATATCAGAATGAAGCTTATCATCATTTGGGACATAAGAATGGCACAATTTGGCAAGGTTGCTCATGTCATCAGGCAAATCACGACTGCCATTCCACCATTTAAGATCTAAAATCCTTAAATGATAAATTTTAGAGATGCTAAGTGGTAAATGCATCTGGATGTCATGTGTCCCTAGACATAGGTATCGTAGGTGGAGAAGTCCCGAAAAGTTATGTAACATGAACTCCACGGGACAAAGCATTTTGGGCAAATGAAGAACACGAAGAGTGTTCACTTCCCCCAAAAAATCACCAAATATCTTGACAAAACCTTCATCCATTTTTCCAAATAACATCAATGCTTGCAATTCTTCAACCTTAAATCTTGTCTTTAGTTCTTCCAATTCACTCTTCAATTTTTTACCAGACACTTCATCATATTTACCTAAACCATATGTGCTTATAGACAAGTGACGGGTGGTTGGCTGAATCTCTACTGATCCAACACTAGGGAGACTTAGACTAAGACAATCATGAGATGCAACCTTCAATGCCAAATCATGCAGCAGGTCATGCATAACATAACGCATACCATAATAAGTTTTCTCTTCTCTGAAAAATCCATGGATGACTAACTCATTTAAATTGCTCAGACCTATGTCTTCAAATATTTGGTCTTGCCCATTGGGTTTCAAAATATCTAGTCCAATCCATAGACTGATCAGCTCGTCACTTCTGAAATTGTAATCTTCAGGAAACAATCCAGAATAGGCAAAACATTGTTGCAGATGGAAAGGAAGAAAGTCATAGCTAAGCTTCAAGGCAGGCATAATTGCATTGTCATCGTTCT
>NW_021259493.1:0-1021 GCF_002162155.2 Triticum dicoccoides | reverse complement strand
CTACTTCAGTTTGTCCATCAGTTTGGGGGTGACAAGTAGTACTAAAAAGCAGTTTAGTCCCCAACTTAGCCCATAAACATCTCCAAAAGTGGCTAAGAAATTTAGTATCACGATCTGAAACAATAGTATTTGGCACACCATGCAAGCGAATAATTTCACGAAAGAACAAATCAGCAACATTAACAGCATCATCGCTTTTATGACATGGTATAAAGTGTGCCATTTTCGAGAATCTATCCACGACAACAAATATGCTATCCCTCCCCTTCTTTGTTCGAGGTAAACCTAAAACAAAGTCCATAGATATATCCTCCCAAGGAACACTAGGTACATGCAAAGGCATATATAAACCATGAGGATTGAGTCGTGACTTAGCTTTTTGACATGTAGTGCATCGAGCAATAAAACGCTCAACATCCCGTCTCATCTTTGGCCAAAAGAAATGTGTAGCAAGTACGTCCTCCGTCTTCTTCACACCAAAGTTTCCCATTAATCCTCCTCCATGCGCCTCCTGCAACAACAAAAGACGAACGGAGCTAGCTGGAATGCATAGCTTGTTAGCACGAAACACAAATCCATTGCTAACGACAAACTTGTTCCACATTCTTCCTTCTTTACAATTCTGCATTACATCTTTAAAATCAGCATCATGCACATATTGATCTTTGATGGTCTCCAAACCAAATATTTTGAAGTCAAGTTGTGAAAGCATAGTATAGCGACGAGACAATGCATCAGCAATAACATTTTCTTTTCCCTTCTTGTGTTTAATGACATAAGGGAAAGTCTCAATGAATTCAACCCATTTAGCATGTCTACGATTCAGTTTAGCTTGACTTTTAATATGTTTCAAAGATTCATGATCAGAATGTATAACAAATTCTTTGGGCCATAAATAATGTTGCCATGTTTCTAAAGTCCGAACAAGAGCATATAATTCTTTATCATAAGTAGAATAATTCAGACTAGGCCCACTCAATTTTTCAGAAAAGTATGCAACAGGTTTGCCATCTTGTAATAA
>NW_021259492.1:0-2009 GCF_002162155.2 Triticum dicoccoides | reverse complement strand
ATGTTAATGTATTTATGTTTTGAGCATTTTTAAGATGTCCTACTTTCCTCTTTGTGACAATATCTAGTTCACCAAGTGAATTTGTTTATCGGATGCACACATACATTAGCAACCATTGGATGATGAAGTGATGGACATGATCAATTGACAACTGACATATTTTTTTAAAAAGCTTGTATTTAATTAAAATCAACTTGCACCACAGTTTGTGGCAATTTTTCTAAACTACGGTTGATATATAAAACTAAGATTCATCAAATTTAACTTGTTTTTTTTTCGTGATCAGTTTCATCATGTTTTGGATATGAAACTTGATGGTGAAACTCATTTAAGTTTTATTAAATTTTAGATGAGATAAAATCTCGGGTTAATTTTCTTAAATGGACTATGGGTGAGAATTAAACGATTATTTTGCAACAATAGTAGAAACCAGGAACCCGAAGGGCTAAAGTGCAGGTAGATTTTCGTACAATACAAGGCTATTGCTACAAATATGATATATCCCAACTTATTCATGAATCTTGCGGGACACTTTCCCATCCAATGGCCCAAAACCACATACCTTCGGTGCATAGATATGGCCGGAGTCGGTGATAGATTATCAACCTCCTATGAGTTTTTTTTATTTGGGCCGTCTATTGATCATGGGTATATTAAGATATTTTGACAATGTATCACAATTGCCAGTCTTAAATTATTGATTTTGCCACAGAATGGCAATTGTGATGTATTATCAAAAACTAAGAGTGGCAAAAGTGAAATGTCAAATTCTAGAGTGGCATAAGCAAAGTGGTCAAAACCTAGAGTGGCAAAAACAAAGTTTTCCCTATTTACAACATAAATATTCTGTAGATAGAAATGTTTCACGAAAGTTCTTTTTTTTAAACATATTTTTTTTTCTTTTCAGTTCAAAATAGTTCATATTGTCGTGAAAGTTTGCACCCACGAAATGAGCACAAATTTGTATCTATGTAAAACGTATTTGTTTTTGGACTCTTGGGAACATTTGGTTGCACCCATATTTTACATACTAATGCCATGCAAGCATTCTAAATTAAATTATAAATTTATGTTCCATAGACAAATATCACTATATTATTCATCCAAAGTGCTAATTCCATGTTATTATCAGCAGTTTAATCCGGAAATATTGAATGAGACCATGGGTGCTCTTTGGTTGAGGTATCAACAACTTAATCCAGATCTCCAGCGAAGCTTCAAATATTGCAGTATTTTCCCCAAGAGATCCAAGTTAAGAAGGGATGTGTTAGTTCGCTTGTGGGTAGCACAAGGGTTTATAAAGACCAGTTGTGCAACGGAGGACATGGAAGATATAGCTGAGAGTTATTTTCAGGAGTTAGTGTCATGCTCATTTCTTCAGCAAGGAGGAGAATGGCCTGATTGGTTTACAATTCCTGACTTGTTGCATGATTTATTAGACAAGATTAGTGGAACGGAATGCTTCAGAATCGAGAATGCAAGGAGTCAGAGAGGAGAAGGATGGAAAGGAGATGTTCCCCAAGACGTCTGCCATCTTCTTGTAGAGAATTATGATGGAGAATTGATTACTGAAAAGATCCTTGGATTGGAAAATTTACAAACACTCATAATTTATGTTGTTGAAAAGGGTACTACAGTTGAGGAAAACGTCATTGACAATATATGCAAGGGGCTGCAAAAATTGCAGGTACTGGCGGTTGCTTTTAGCCGGGAACATCTTGAAATCACCAAACCCAAGAAGTTCTCGATACCAGAATCCATTGGCCAGTTAAAGGACCTATGCTATCTTTCTTTCAGGACATTCGAATGCACCGTAATTTTACCAAGCACACTAACTAAGAAACTTCACCATATCCAGCTGCTGGACTTTGGTCGTCATGGCCATGGCCAAATTTGGGAATTTACACTTGATAACCTTATCAACCTGCGGTACATAATTTGTGAGAACTTGGAATGTCCGAGCATAGGCAGGCTTATCTCACTCCAAGCGTTACCAAGCAGCAGGTTCA
>NW_021259491.1:0-2009 GCF_002162155.2 Triticum dicoccoides | reverse complement strand
ATGTTAATGTATTTATGTTTTGAGCATTTTTAAGATGTCCTACTTTCCTCTTTGTGACAATATCTAGTTCACCAAGTGAATTTGTTTATCGGATGCACACATACATTAGCAACCATTGGATGATGAAGTGATGGACATGATCAATTGACAACTGACATATTTTTTTAAAAAGCTTGTATTTAATTAAAATCAACTTGCACCACAGTTTGTGGCAATTTTTCTAAACTACGGTTGATATATAAAACTAAGATTCATCAAATTTAACTTGTTTTTTTTTCGTGATCAGTTTCATCATGTTTTGGATATGAAACTTGATGGTGAAACTCATTTAAGTTTTATTAAATTTTAGATGAGATAAAATCTCGGGTTAATTTTCTTAAATGGACTATGGGTGAGAATTAAACGATTATTTTGCAACAATAGTAGAAACCAGGAACCCGAAGGGCTAAAGTGCAGGTAGATTTTCGTGCAATACAAGGCTATTGCTACAAATATGATATATCCCAACTTATTCATGAATCTTGCGGGACACTTTCCCATCCAATGGCCCAAAACCACATTCCTTCGGTGCATAGATATGGCCGGAGTCGGTGATAGATTATCAACCTCCTATGAGTTTTTTTTATTTGGGCCGTCTATTGATCATGGGTATATTAAGATATTTTGAAAATGTATCACAATTGCCACTCTTAAATTATTGATTTTGCCACAGAATGGCAATTGTGATGTATTATCAAAAACTAAGAGTGGCAAAAGTGAAATGTCAAATTCTAGAGTGGCATAAGCAAAGTGGTCAAAACCTAGAGTGGCAAAAACAAAGTTTTCCCTATTTACAACATAAATATTCTGTAGATAGAAATGTTTCACGAAAGTTCTTTTTTTTAAACATATTTTTTTTTCTTTTCAGTTCAAAATAGTTCATATTGTCGTGAAAGTTTGCACCCACGAAATGAGCACAAATTTGTATCTATGTAAAACGTATTTGTTTTTGGACTCTTGGGAACATTTGGTTGCACCCATATTTTACATACTAATGCCATGCAAGCATTCTAAATTAAATTATAAATTTATGTTCCATAGACAAATATCACTATATTATTCATCCAAAGTGCTAATTCCATGTTATTATCAGCAGTTTAATCCGGAAATATTGAATGAGACCATGGGTGCTCTTTGGTTGAGGTATCAACAACTTAATCCAGATCTCCAGCGAAGCTTCAAATATTGCAGTATTTTCCCCAAGAGATCCAAGTTAAGAAGGGATGTGTTAGTTCGCTTGTGGGTAGCACAAGGGTTTATAAAGACCAGTTGTGCAACGGAGGACATGGAAGATATAGCTGAGAGTTATTTTCAGGAGTTAGTGTCATGCTCATTTCTTCAGCAAGGAGGAGAATGGCCTGATTGGTTTACAATTCCTGACTTGTTGCATGATTTATTAGACAAGATTAGTGGAACGGAATGCTTCAGAATCGAGAATGCAAGGAGTCAGAGAGGAGAAGGATGGAAAGGAGATGTTCCCCAAGACGTCTGCCATCTTCTTGTAGAGAATTATGATGGAGAATTGATTACTGAAAAGATCCTTGGATTGGAAAATTTACAAACACTCATAATTTATGTTGTTGAAAAGGGTACTACAGTTGAGGAAAACGTCATTGACAATATATGCAAGGGGCTGCAAAAATTGCAGGTACTGGCGGTTGCTTTTAGCCGGGAACATCTTGAAATCACCAAACCCAAGAAGTTCTCGATACCAGAATCCATTGGCCAGTTAAAGGACCTATGCTATCTTTCTTTCAGGACATTCGAATGCACCGTAATTTTACCAAGCACACTAACTAAGAAACTTCACCATATCCAGCTGCTGGACTTTGGTCGTCATGGCCATGGCCAAATTTGGGAATTTACACTTGATAACCTTATCAACCTGCGGTACATAATTTGTGAGAACTTGGAATGTCCGAGCATAGGCAGGCTTATCTCACTCCAAGCGTTACCAAGCAGCAGGTTCA
>NW_021259490.1:0-1031 GCF_002162155.2 Triticum dicoccoides | reverse complement strand
CGTGATCACATTGGGAGGTGATCACGGGTATATACTATACATACATACATACTATACAGATGGTGACTAAAGTCGGGTCAGCTCATTGAGTACCCGCAAGTGATTCTGACGAGGGGGCTGAAAGGACAGGTGGCTCCATCCCGGTAGAGGTGGGCCTGGGTTCCCGACGGCCCTCGACTGTTACTTTGTGGCGGAGCGACAGGGCAGGTTGAGACCACCTAGGAGACAGGTGGGCCTGGCCCTGTTCGGCGTTCGCGGATACTTAACACGCTTAACGAGATCTTGGTATTTGATCTGAGTCGGCTACGAGCCTATATGCACTAACCATCTACGTGGGAGTAGTTATGGGTATCCCGACGTCGTGGTATCAGCCGAAGCACTTCAGACGTCAGCGACGGAGCGGCGCGCGCCGGATTGGAACGTGAGCCTGCTCTTGTATTAAGGGGGCTAGTTCCGCTTTCGGCCGCGTACGCAACGTGCAGGTGTGCTATGGGCGATGGGCCCAGACCCCTGTGCGCTTAGGTTTAGACCGGCGTGCTGGCCTCTCTGTTTTGCCTAGGTGGGGCTGCGACGTGTTGATCTTCCGCGGCCGGGCATGACCCAGGAAAGTGTGTCCGGCCAAATGGGATCGAGCGTGTTGGGTTATGTGGTGCACCCCTGCAGGGAAGTTAATCTATTCGAATAGCCGTGATCTTCGGTAACAGGATGACTTGGAGTTGTACCTTGACCTTATGACAACTAGAACCGGATACTTAATAAAACACACCCTTCCAAGTGCCAGATACAACCGGTGGTCGCTCTACCTCAGGGATATGAGGAGGGGATCGCCGGGTAGGATTATGCTATGAGATGTTACTTGGAGATGCTACTTGGAGGACTTCGACCTACCCTCTTCTGCCTGTTGCAAGACGAAGGTGACCAGAAGCGTAGTCTTCGATAAGACTAGCTATCCCCCTCTTATTCTGGCATTCTGCAGTTCAGTCCACTGATATGGCCTCCTTACACATATACCCATGCATATGTAGTGTAGT
>NW_021259489.1:0-1248 GCF_002162155.2 Triticum dicoccoides | reverse complement strand
TGTACGATCAAGATCAGGGACTCACGGGAAGATATCACAACACAACTCTACAAATAAAATAAGTCATACAAGCATCATAATACAAGCCAGGGGCCTCGAGGGCTTGAATACAAGTGCTCGATCATAGACGAGTCAGCGGAAGCAACAATATCTGAGTACAGACATAAGTTAAACAAGTTTGCCTTAAGAAGGCTAGCACAAACTGGGATACAGATCGAAAGAGGCGCAGGCCTCCTGCCTGGGATCCTCCTAACTACTCCTGGTCGTCGTCAGCGGGCTGCACGTAGTAGTAGGCACCTCCGGTGTAGTAGGGGTCGTCGTCGACGGTGGCGTCTGGCTCCTGGACTCCAGCATCTGGTTGCGACAACCAGAAAGAAAGGAAAGGGGGGAAAAGGGGGGAGAAAGCAACCGTGAGTACTCATCCAAAGTACTCGCAAGCAAGGAACTAAACTACATATGCATGGGTATATGTGTAAGGAGGCCATATCAGTGGACTGAACTGCAGAATGCCAGAATAAGAGGGGGATAGCTAGTCCTATCGAAGACTACGCTTCTGGCAGCCTCCGTCTTGCAGCATGTAGAAGAGAGTAGACTGAAGTCCTCCAAGTAGCATCTCCAAGTAGCATCTCATAGCATAATCCTACCCGGCGGTCCCCTCCTCATATCCCTGAGGTAGAGCGACCACCGGTTGTATCTGGCACTTGGAAGGGTGTGTTTTATTAAGTATCCGGTTCTAGTTGTCATAAGGTCAAGGTACAACTCCAAGTCATCCTGTTACCGAAGATCACGGCTATTCGAATAGATTAACTTCCCTGCAGGGGTGCACCACATAACCCAACACGCTCGATCCCATTTGGCCGGACACACTTTCCTGGGTCATGCCCGGCCTCGGAAGATCAACACGTCGCAGCCCCACCTAGGCAAAGCAGAGAGGCCAGCACGCCGGTCTAAACCTAAGCGCACAGGGGTCTGGGCCCATCGCCCATAGCACACCTGCACGTTGCGTGGGCGGCCGGAAGCAGAACTAGCCCCCTTAATACAAGAGCAGGCTTACGTTCCAATCCGGCGCGCGCCGCTCCGTCGCTGACGTCTGAAGTGCTTCGGCTGATACCACGACGTCGGGATACCCATAACTACTCCCGCGTAGATGGTTAGTGCGTATAGGCTCGTAGCCGACTCAGATCAAATACCAAGATCTCGTTAAGCGTGTTAAGTATCCGCGAACGCCGAACAGGGCCAGGCCCACCT
>NW_021259488.1:0-1407 GCF_002162155.2 Triticum dicoccoides | reverse complement strand
CAACAACAACAACAACAAGATGCTTTGCTGACGTCACATGCTTCATAGATTCGTCGAATAAATTTCCTGGTTATTTAGCGTATTGAGTATTTGAGTTACAGCCATACTCATCAAATAACTAGGAAATTTATTTATGTTCCCACTTGAGAGTTACATAACTAGCATATTTAATTGACTAAGTTTTTTCTGCTGGTTGCCAATTACATACTACCTCCATTCCAAAATAAAACATATTTTAGTAGGCTAAAATAGCCTATCAAAACGTTATATTCTGGGACAGAGGTGGACAGAGGTAGCAAAAGTGAAGTCATAATCAACATGACGACCAGTACATTACAATATCACTTTAAAGGAACCTTAAGTGCGCCTAATTATTTTTAAAGCCACTTTAAATAATGTCAAATAGAATCATTATTAGATTATTCATCAACATATGACAAAGAGCATACATCAAACTAACGTGAAACCACCACACAACACGTTCAAACCCGACATTGAGTGAAAATCATGCCAGCAAGACCTTCTGCCTGAAAACACACAAAAAACCATCACCTAGACATCGGGAGCATTCGCATACCCTGAGACACCCTCTAGGAGAAACGGGAGCGCTCATCCGGTATAGCAGACTCTCGGCGAGAACCTCATGCACATGCTGAAAAAGTAGTCACCGCCGTCTTACCACCGAGCAATTTTCATGTCAAAGATCCACATAGAATTCATCAAGACTCCCGTCAACGCATGCACAGCGACATGCGCTGCCACAACCTTGCGTGTGTCTATCGACACGCCTCCACCAACGAGACCCAGCTGCACCATGCCGCTGAAACTCGACGACGTTGAAGCGGTAAAATCCACCCCGCTCGTAACACCCCAAGATCGGTACTATACAGACTTTAACATTTGGTGCTAAGCTCCGCATAATAACGATCCAGAGACGCCCACCAAGCACAAGGTGCACGTAGAAACATACACGCCCACCAAGCAGTGCCATTACACGAGTTCACGATGGAACCACCACAAAAGAAGAGAAATTTTATGATGCATTATAATACACGAGAGCACATGCATTATATGGGCGATCTAACGGATGAGAATAATTGGGCCTTTTTGAGCCCAAGGGTATTTTCGACCTAATTTTTTTTACCTTTAATCAGCCCAATTAGGTCCAGGGGTATTCTCGTCCTAAATTTTTTGATTAAATTAATTGCATTAATAAAGCACTTCATTATAGAGGTCCCATCATCGTGCGTACTCTTTTGAATTTTGGTTCGAGCGGTTCGTCCTCTCTCCTCCTCTCGAGCCCTAACCTCGGGCCCCCTCGATCGCCTCTGTGCCCTCGATCGCCCCCGACGCCCTTGATCGCCGCCGATCGCACCCGCCGTGTCTACCCCTCCTGCTCCTACTCCT
>NW_021259487.1:0-2307 GCF_002162155.2 Triticum dicoccoides | reverse complement strand
CGACGATCGAGTCTCGGGCAAGTAACGTACCGATTGACAAAGGGAATTGTATACAGGGTTTGATCGAATCCTCGACATCGTGGTTCATCCGATGACAACATCGAGAAGCATGTGGGAGCCAACATGGGTATCCAGATCCCGCTATTGGTTATTGACCGGAGAACGTCTCGGTCATGTCTACATGTCTCCCGAACCCGTAGGGTCTACACACTTAAGGTTCGATGACGCTAGGGTTATAAAGGAAGTTTGTATGTGGTTACCGAATGTTGTTCGGAGTCCCGGATGAGATCCCGGACGTCACGAGGAGTTCCGGAATGGTCCGGAGGTAAAGATTTATATATGGGAAGTCCTATTTTGGCCACCGGAAAATGTTCGGGATTTTTCGGTATTGTACCGGGAAGGTTCTAGAAGGTTCCGGAGTGGGGCCCACCTGCATGGGGGGACCCACATGAACGTGAGTAGTGGGGGCAAGGCCCCACACCCCTGGTCAAGGCGCAGAAATATCCCCCCTTAGAAGGAATAAGATCATATCCCGAAGGGATAAGATCAAGATCCCTAAAAAGGGGGGATAACAATCGGTGGGGAAGGAAATGATGGGATTTCTTTCCTCCCACCTTGGCCAACGCCCCAATGGACTTGGAGGGCAAGAAACCAGCCCCTCCACCCCTATATATAGTGGGGAGGCGCATGGGAGCTTAACACAAGCCAAGGCGCAGCCCCTCCCCTCCCCAACACCTCTCCTCCTCCGTATATGCTTGGCGAAGCCCTGTCGGAGTACTGCTGCACCAACTACACCACGCCGTCGTGCTGCCGTTGGAGCAATATTCCTCAACCTCTCCTTCCCCCTTGCTGGATCAAGAAGGAGGAGACGTCTCCCGTCCCGTACGTGTTTTGAACGCGGAGGTGCTGTCCGTTCAGCACTTGGACATCGGTGATCCGAATCACGTTCGAGTACGACTCCATCATCACCATCCCCTTGGCTAGCTTCCGCTCGTGATCTACAAGTGGTATGTAGATGCAAACTCTCTCCCTTGACTCGTTGCTTAGATGAACTCATAGATGGATCTTGGTGAAACCGTAGGAAAAATTTTAATTTTCTGCAACGTTCCCCAACAGTGGCATCATGAGCTAGGTCTATGCGTAGTTCTCTTTGCACGAGTAGAACACAATTTTATTGTGGGCGTGGATTTTGTCATCTTACTTGCCTCTACTAGTCTTTTCTTGCTTCGGCGGTATTGTGGGATGAAGCGGCCCGGACCAACCTTACACGTACGCTTACGTGAGACCAGTTCCACCGACTGACATGCACTAGTTGCATAAGGTGGCTGGCGGGTGTCTGTCTCTCCCACTTTAGTTGGAGCGGATTCGATGAAAAGGGCCCTTATGAAGGGTAAATAGAAGTTGACAAAATCACGTTGTGGTTATTCGTAGGTAAGAAAACGTTCTTGCTAGAACCCAATTGCAGCCACGTAAAAGATGCAACAACAATTAGAGGACGTCTAACTTGTTTTTGCAGCGATTGATCATGTGATGTGATATGGCCAGAAGTTATGATGAATGATGAATTGTGATGTATGAGATCATGTTCTTTGTAATAGGATTCACGACTTGCATGTCGATGAGTATGACAACCGGCAGGAGCCATAGGAGTTGTCTTTATTTTTTGTATGACCTGCGTGTCATTGAAGAACGCCATGTAACTCACTTTACTTTATTGCTAAACGCGTTAGCCATAGAAGTAGAAGTAGTCGTTGGCGTGACAACTTCATGAAGACACGATGATGGAGATCATGATGATGGATATCATGGTGTCAAGCCGGTGACAAGATGATAATGGAGCCCCGAAGATGAAGATCAATGGAGCTATATGATATTGGCCATATCATGTCACAACTATATAATTGCATGTGATGTTTATTATGTTTATGCATCTTGTTTACTTAGGACGACGGTAGTAAATAAGATGATCCCTTAAAAAAAATTCAAGAAGTGTTCTCCCCTAACTGTGCACCGTTGCTACAGTTCGTCGCTTCTAAGCACCACGTGATGATCGGGTGTGATGGATTCTTACGTTCACATACAACGGGTGTAAGACAGTTTTACACAGCGAAAACACTTAGGGTTAACTTGACGAGCCTAGCATGTGCAGACATGGCCTCGGAACACGGAGACCGAAAGGTCGAACACGAGTCGTATGGAAGATACGATCAACATGAGAATGTTCACCGACGATGACTAGTCCGTCTCACGTGATGATCGGACACGGCCTAGTCGACTCGGATCGTGTAACACTTAGATGACTAAAGG
>NW_021259486.1:21667-22261 GCF_002162155.2 Triticum dicoccoides | reverse complement strand
AGGAGCGATCAAGTTGTTCCCGAATATAGCTGGCCAAATGGGTCGTTCTTTTCGGGCCGGCCCGTGAGCACGCGCGGCACGGCCTGCCTTGGGCCAGGCACGGCACGGTCTAAACGGGCCGGGCCCGGCATGCGGCACGCCCTGGGCCGTGCCTGGGCCTGGAGGCTGGGCACGCGGGCCGGCACGGCACGACCCGACCGCTACCAACCCACCCCGAGTCGAGCGGATCCTGTAGCCGCCGTTGCCCCCAACCACTACGGGAAACGCACCCTATGCCGACGGCCAGGGCCGTCGGCATAGCCCTGACTAGCCGTCGGGACAGGCCTATGCCGACGGCCCCCGTCGGCATAGGGCCGTCGGCAACATATCCGTCGGCGTAGCCAGGATGACCGTCGGCATAGACCCTATGCCGACGGCGGCCGTACATCTATGCCGACGGCACTGGCCGTCGGCAAAGCCATCGCCTAACGGCAGCTGCCGTCAACTGCTGAGCAACGGCGGCTCGCCACGTGGCACCTCTATGCCGACGGCCTGGCTGTCGGCTTAGTTTAGAACTATGCCGACGGCCTGGCCGTCGGCATAGAGGTGCCACAT
>NW_021259486.1:17141-19059 GCF_002162155.2 Triticum dicoccoides | reverse complement strand
GTGCTCGACCACTCCGACTAGGCAGGCCGACGACCTTGCGTAGGAAACCCACGCCGTCGGCCTTCCCCTTGCCCATGTTCCACGAACCTGCATTGAAAAGAGAAAAAGCAATTAGTAAATTAATGAAATGAAGAAAAAGGCATGATAATAAACACATTAATAAAAATGCATAAAAAGGCATATTCCTAAACTTGAAACGTACATCTGCTAGAACCCATATGAATCATCACTGTTGTAACCTCTTTCTCGGTCATCCGCATACTCGTGCCTAAACAAAAGGCAATTCTTCGGGCAAACATCTATTTTCTCATAATCCATAGAGAGTGCCTTCATGATTTTCTTTGTATCGTACATGCTTTTCGGCAGTTCATGACCCTCAGGGAGGCTGTTAGCCCATACTCCCAGGAATGCTTCGAAGCATTTCTGGCTACAGCCGTACTCAGCCTTGACTGCAATCAGTTACGAGATGGCATCCAGCTGAGATATTTTCGCACCCACATAAAGAGGTTTCTTCGACGAGGCCAAGACCTCCAAGAAGGCCTTTGCGGTTGCCGCCGGCTCCTCCGGTTCATTCTCTGAAGGTGTCGCATTTGCCGCTTCTGCAACAATGACATCATCTAGCATGTCCCTGACCCCGTCGTCCTCATATCCATCGATGCGTTGTCGCATCACCTCCTCTCTACCACGGTCCTGATCGGCTATGTTTATCGGCGGCATGTCAAAGTTTGGCATATATCCGTGCGTGCGAAGGTGCTCACTCATGTCCGTCTGATTTCTACGGTGACGTCTGGCACATCTCGCACAGGGGCATGGTGGGATAATTCTCATTGGACGACGGAATATCTCCTTCAAATACACATCGGTTTTTGCAATCCACTCTGATGTTACTCGATTCCGACGGATAAAACCACTATACATCCACTGATTATCTGCCATCCTCTGCTATTTTGCAAACCACACAACATAACTAAGGATTCACTTAAATTAATCACATCAAATTTTCAGTTTCTACCGCGTTGAATCCACCTACATCTCTAATAGGTAAAGATGGGTCCTAATCCCACCCGAGGATGTGTAGATTGAGTACGTTCTCCATTCTACCCCGTTCCGAGACAAAATTTCGGCAGCACCTCCCCGCTGTTCTCCAGATACACGTCTCGTCAAATAGCCGAGAGAATGTGCTCTGGAGAACAATGGGGAGGCGCCGCCGAAATGCTGTCTAGGAACGGGGTAGAACATGGAGAACATACCCAATCTACACATCCTCGGGCTGTCCGTGGAAAACGCTGGACAATCCGAAATAGCTGTGGTGATAAATATGCAATTGAATGCATATTTATCGATGCAACCCTTTCGGACGGGAGACGCCTAGGTTACGCCAGTTGACTTGAGAATGAAATCTAGTGACATGATTCGTAGCTCACCCTCGGTTGTAGAGGAAGTAGTCGAACAGCGGAGGGACAATCGGGGTCCAACAGATCCTACGACGATCACTCCACCGAGATGGAACACCACAGAACCTGCACCGTATCATCATCAATATCATCATCATCATCATCTATCATCATGTAACAATCATTGAAGCATGAAAAAATCATCATCATCATCATTTATCATGATCCAACAATCATCATCAATTATCATCTCTTCCGCAAAAAAATGGAAATCTATCATCATCATCATCTAAAAATTATCAAGGCAAAAAAAAGCATTATCATCTATCATCAACATCATCATCTATCATCATCAACATCATAATCTATCATCATCAACATCATCATGTATCATCTAATTTTTTTGCATTTCTCACATTTCTAACTATCATCATACATAATGCATGCATCCATCCATCTAACCATCTATCATCATACATATAGCATCCATCCATAAATCATCTAACTAAATTAAAAAAATTGCT
>NW_021259486.1:15797-16427 GCF_002162155.2 Triticum dicoccoides | reverse complement strand
CGTCGGCCGGAGCGATGATCGGGTGGCGGTGAGGGAGGAGTGAGCTCGGGGAGGTCCGGCCGGACCGAGCTTGACGAGGGCGCGGCCGAGGGGTGGCCGGGGAGGAGTCCACGCGCCCCACTGCGGCAAGGTAAGGGCGGCGGCGGCGCGAGCCGAGATGACGAGGCCAGGGCGGAGCACGGGTGGGGCAGCTGCGGCGAGTGGCGAGCGAAGGGCGGCGGCGGCCCAGAGAGCGGTGGGGCGGCGACGGAGCAGGGCGAGGGAAGGGTGGCGGCAGCGACCGGAGCGGAAGGGCAGCGCTAGGCGGATCAGAGGATCCGGTGGCGGCGGGGGTAGGGGGAAAGCAGGGATGGGGAATGGGTGGTGGGGGGCGAACCGCATCGGATAAGGCAATCATATGCCGACGGCCAGGCCGTCAGCATAGGCCTGGCCATTTCCCACGTCATCGATCCATGGCCGTGTGCTCAGCTATGCCGACGGCCTTGCCGTCAGCATATCTCAATTTTTTTTATTTTTTTTTAATTTTTTTAATTTTTTTGTTTATATTATTTATTGTTTTTTGTTTTTTCACAACATAGATGTGCCTTATCTAAACAAAAAACATACCCCGATGATATATCGATTGCCCCC
>NW_021259486.1:15256-15787 GCF_002162155.2 Triticum dicoccoides | reverse complement strand
GAGGGGTGGCCGGGGAGGAGTCCACGCGCCCCACTGCGGCAAGGTAAGGGCGGCGGCGGCGCGAGCCGAGATGACGAGGCCAGGGCGGAGCACGGGTGGGGCAGCTGCGGCGAGTGGCGAGCGAAGGGTGGCGGCGGCCCAGAGCGCGGTGGGGCGGCGACGGAGCAGGGCGAGGGAAGGGTGGCGGCAGCGACCGGAGCGGAAGGGCAACGCTAGGCGGATCAGAGGATCCGGTGGCGGCGGGGGTAGGGGGAAAGGAGAGATGGGGAATGGGTGGTGGGGGGCGAACCGCATCGGATAAGGCAATCATATGCCGACGGCCAGGCCGTCGGCATAGGCCTGGCCATTTCCCACGTCATCGATCCATGGCCGTGTGCTCAGCTATGCCGACGGCCTTGCCGTCAGCATATCTCAATTTTTTTTTATTTTTTTTAATTTTTTTTAATTTTTTTGTTTATATTATTTATTGTTTTTTGTTTTTTCACAACATAGATGTGCCTTATCTAAACAAAAAACATACCCCGATGATAT
>NW_021259486.1:13951-15246 GCF_002162155.2 Triticum dicoccoides | reverse complement strand
CCGCCGCCGGCACCTGGAGGGGGGAAACGGAGGCGTCGGGTCTACACGGAGTGGATGTAGCTGTGGGTTTGGCCCGGATGTTGCTCCCGGGTGTCCCTATGGGCCGAACTGACACAACCGGGTGGAGAGGTCCACTGGTCAAAGCCCGTCCGTGCAAAGTCAAAGGGCTAGATCGCGTGGTCAAACGCTACAGGGTTAGGAGGGACGGGGGCACTGGGGGGTAGCAATGCCGCCGGCCCGTCGTACCGGGCCCTCATACATGCGGGGTGGTGTGGTGGCATGTCTGAAGAGGCGGCACGCGTGTCCGGGGTGTGCCCCCCTCACTGACAGCGCCGCCGCCGGCACGTGGAGGGGGGAAATAGACGCGTCGGGTCTACACGGAGGGGATCTTGCTGTGGGTCTGGCCCGGATGTTGCTCCAAAGTGTTCCTATGGGCTGACCTAACACAACCGGGTGGAGAGGCCCACTAGTCAAATCCCGTCCGTGCAAAGTCAAAGAGCTAGATCCGGTGGTCAAACGCTACAGGGTTAGGCGGGACGGGGGCCCTGGGGGGTAGCAATGCCATCGGAGCGTCGCATCGGGCCCTCATACATGCGGGGTGGTGCGGTGGCATGTCCGAAGAGGCGGCACGCGTCTCCGGGGTGTGGCCCCCCTCACGGACGGCGATGACACGGTAGTAGACGTTCTGCGGAAACGATGCGGCGTGAATATTATTAAATACTCGGAGCGCGATAAAATCATGAGTTTTTTACATGACGTGGGCACATGTGCTATAGGACCGATGGTAATTTTTCATAATTTTTCGTGATGGAGAAGTATCTGAACACTTCCCTCTACGCGGATTGCTCTTCGCGCGTCTACGACTGTGGCCGGCGGCCTCCGGGGGCTAGCATACCATCAAATCTTGCGTAGGTGGCCTCTCACAAGTCTGGAAGTGTTGTGGCGGTTGCAAATGCCCGGCACGCGTCTCCGGGGTGTGCCCCCCCCCTCACGGACGGCGCCGCCGCCGACACCTGGAGGGGGGAAACGGACGCGTCGGGTCTACACGGAGTGGATGTAGCTGTGGGTTTGGCCCGGATGTTGCTCCCGGGTGTCCTTATGGGACGAACTGACACAACCGGGTGGAGAGGTCCACTGGTCAAAGCCCGTCCGTGCAAAGTCAAAGGGCTAGATCGCGTGGTCAAACGCTACAGGGTTAGGCGGGACGGGGGCACTGGGGGTAGCAATGCCGCCGGCCCGTCGTACCGGGCCCTCATACATGCGGGGTGGTGTGGTGGCATGTCTGAAGAGGCGGC
>NW_021259486.1:13086-13832 GCF_002162155.2 Triticum dicoccoides | reverse complement strand
GGCGGCACGCGTGTCCGGGGTGTGCCCCCCTCACAGACAGCGCCGCCACCGGCACCTGGAGGGGGGAAACGGACGCGTCGGGTCTACACGGAGGGGATCTTGCTGTGGGTCTGGCCCGGATGTTGCTCCAAAGTGTTCCTATGGGCTGACCTAACACAACCGGGTGGAGAGGCCCACTGGTCAAATCCCGTCCGTGCAAAGTCAAAGGGCTAGATCCGGTGGTCAAACGCTACAGGGTTAGGCGGGACGGGGGCCCTGGGGGGTAGCAATGCCACCGGAGCGTCGCATCGGGCCCTCATACATGTGGGGTGGTGTGGTGGCATGTCCGAAGAGGCGGCACGCGTCTCCGGGGTGTGGCCCCCCTCACGGACGGCGATGACATGGTAGTAGACGTTCTGCGGAAACGATGCGGCGTGAATATTATTAAATACTCGGAACGCGATAAAATCATGAGTTTTTTACATGACGTGGGCACATGTGCTATAGGACCGATGGTTATTTTTCATAATTTTTCGTGATGGAGAAGTATCTGAACACTTCCCTCTACGCGAATTGCTCTTCGCGCGTCTACGACTGTGGCCGGCGGCCTCCGGGGGCTAGCATACCGTCAAATCTTGCGTAGGCGGCCTCTCACAAGTCTGGAAGTGTTGTGGCGGTTGCAAATGCCCGGCACGCGTCTCCGGGGTGTGCCCCCCCCCCCTCACGGACGGCGCCGCCGCCGGCACCTGGAGGGGGGAAACGGACGC
>NW_021259486.1:6291-10357 GCF_002162155.2 Triticum dicoccoides | reverse complement strand
GCGTGTCCGGGGTGTGCCCCCCCTCACGGACGGCTCCGCCGCCGGCACCTGGAGGGGGGAAACGGACGCGTCGGGTCTACACGGAGGGGATCTTGCTGTGGGTCTGGCCCGGATATTGCTCCAAAGTGTTCCTATGGGCTGACCTAACACAACCGGGTGGAGAGGCCCACTGGTCAAATCATGTCCGTGCAAAGTCAAAGGGCTAGATCCGGTGGTCAAACGCTACAGGGTTAGGCGGGACGGGGGCCCTGGGGGTAGCAATGCCACTGGAGCATCGCATCGGGCCCTCATACATGCGGGGTGGTGCGGTGGCATGTCCGAAGAGGCGGCACGCGTCTCCGGGGTGTGGCCCCCCTCACGGACGGCGATGACACGGTAGTAGACGTTCTGCAGAAACGATGTGGCGTGAATATTATTAAATACTCGGAGCGCGATAAAATCATGAGTTTTTTACATGACCTGGGCACATGTGCTATAGGACCGATGGTAATTTTTCATAATTTTTCGTGATGAAGCAGTATCTGAACACTTCCCTCTACGCGGATTGCTCTTCGCGCGTCTACGACTGTGGTCGGCAGCCTCCGGGGGCTAGCATACCGTCAAATCTTGCATAGCGGCCTCTCACAAGTCTGGAAGTGTTGTGGCGGTTGCAAATGCCCGGCACGCGTCTCCGGGGTGTGCCCCCCCTCATGGACGGCGCCGCCGCCGGCACCTGGAGGGGGGAAACGGACGCATCGGGTCTACACGGAGTGGATGTAGCTGTGGGTTTGGCCCGGATGTTGCTCCCGGGTGTCCCTATGGGCCGAACTGACACAACTAGGTGGAGAGGACCACTGGTCAAAGCCCGTCCGTGCAAAGTCAAAGGGCTAGATCGCGTGGTCAAACGCTACAGGGTTAGGCGGGACGGGGGCACTAGGGGGGTAGCAATGCCGCCGGCCCGTCGTACCGGGCCCTCATACATGCGGGGTGGTGTGGTGGCATGTCTGAAGAGGCGGCACGCGTGTCCGGGGTGTGCCCCCCCTCACGGACAGCGCCGTCGTCGGCACCTGGAGGGGGGAAACGGACGCGTCGGGTCTACACGGAGGGGATCTTGCTGTGGGTCTGGCCCGGATGTTGCTCCAAAGTGTTCCTATGGGTTGACCTAACACAACCGGGTGGAGAGGCCCACTGGTCAAATCCCGTCCGTGCAAAGTCAAAGGGCTTGATCCGGTGGTCAAACGCTACAGGGTTAGGCGGGACGGGGGCCCTGGGGGGTAGCAATGACACCGGAGCGTCGCATCGGGCCCTCATATATGCGGGGTGGTGCGGTGGCATGTCCGAAGAGGCGGCATGCATCTCCGGGGTGTGGCCCCCCTCACGGACGGCGATGACACGGTAGTAGACGTTCTGCGGAAACGATGCGGCGTGAATATTATTAAATACTCGGAGCGCGATAAAATCATGAGTTTTTTACATGACGTGGGCACATGTGCTATAGGACCGATGGTAATTTTTCATAATTTTTCGTGATGAAGCAGTATCTGAACACTTCCCTCTACGCGGATTGCTCTTCGCGCGTCTACGACTGTGGTCGGCAGCCTCCGGGGGCTAGCATACCGTCAAATCTTGCATAGGCGGCCTCTCACAAGTCTGGAAGTGTTGTGGCGGTTGCAAATGCCCGGCACGCGTCTCCGGGGTGTGCCCCCCCTCATGGACGGCGCCGCCGCCGACACCTGGAGGGGGGAAACGGACGCATCGGGTCTACACGGAGTGGATGTAGCTGTGGGTTTGGCCCGGATGTTGCTCCCGGGTGTCCCTATGGGCCGAACTGACACAACCGGGTGGAGAGGTCCACTGGTCAAAGCCCGTCCGTGCAAAGTCAAAGGGCTAGATCGCGTGGTCAAACGCTACAGGGTTAGGCGGGACGGGGGCACTGGGGGGGTAGCAATGTCGTCGGCCCATCGTACCGGGCCCTCATACATGCGGGGTGGTGTGGTGGCATGTCTGAAGAGGCGGCACGCGTGTCCGGGGTGTGCCCCCCCTCACGGACGGCGCCGCCGCCGGCACCTGGAGGGGGAAACGGACGCGTCGGGTCTACACGGAGGGGATCTTGCTGTGGGTCTGGCCCGGATGTTGCTCCAAAGTATTACTATGGGCTGACCTAACACAACCGGGTGGAGAGGCCCACTGGTCAAATCCCGTCCGTGCAAAGTCAAAGGGCTAGATCCGGTGGTCAAATGCTACAGGGTTAGGCGAGACGGGGGCCCTGGGGGGTAGCAATGCTACCGGAGCGTCGCATCGGGCCCTCATACATGTGGGGTGGTGCGGTGGCATGTCCGAAGAGGCGGCACGCGTCTCCCGGGTGTGGCCCCCCTCACGGACGGCGATGACACGGTAGTAGACGTTCTGCGAAAACGATGCGGCGTGAATATTATTAAATACTCGGAGCGCGATAAAATCATGAGTTTTTTACATGACGTGGGCACATGTGCTATAGGACCGATGGTAATTTTTCATAATTTTTTGTGATGGAGAAGTATCTGAACACTTCCCTCTACGCGGATTGCTCTTCGCGCGTCTACGACTGTGGCCGGCGGCCTCCGGGGGCTAGCATACCGTCAAATCTTGTGTAGGCGGCCTCTCACAAGTCTAGAAGTGTTGTGGCGGTTGCAAATGCCCGGCACGTGTCTCCGAGGTGTGCCCCCCCCCCTCACGGACGGTGCCGCCGCCGGCACCTGGAGGGGGGAAACGGACGCTTCGGGTCTACACGGAGTGGATGTAGCTGTGGGTTTGGCCCGGATGTTGCTCTCGGGTGTCCCTATGGACCGAACTGACACAACCGGGTGGAGAGGTCCACTGGTCAAAGCCCGTCCGTGCAAAGTCAAAGGGCTAGATTGGGGATGAACTAACCGGCGAGGGGCCAGCGTTCTGTGCCACAAACTCCTCAAAGGTCAGCAGCACTGGTTGTGCTGGAGGGCATGGTGCTGGCTGCAACTGAGGACACCTGTCGGCCGCCATTTCCTGAAAAGCCTGCTCCAGCTGGCGATCCCTCTGCACTTGGTGTTCATGAAGCCTCTAATGACACGCCATGGTCTCCTGGCGTGTGTACTCCAGGTAGGCCTACGGTATGACATGGTGGAACTCATAAAACTACTAGATGCGGAAAATAAAGTGAGCAATGAAGATAAGAGGGAAAATACTTACAGATTGTTGCTCCTGAAAGAGGGACTGTGAACTGGACACTGGCTAGCTCATGCGCTGGCTCAGGCTCGGGTCGATCCGACGAAGCTGTGTGTAGGAGATAGTCGGAGTGACCACAGTATCGAGAACCGCCTCCCGACCGTGCTCCTTGGGCCCCATGCTCACCACCGCCCTGTCGTCCAGATCCGCCGCAATGGGGTCAGGTGTGTCAGGATGTAACTTCATATACGCTGCGGAGTAGGCCTCCTTCCTCCACGCGGTCTTCTTGCCGTAGTACTTGGGCTCGCCAGGCTTGGGGTCCTTCCGCGTATGGGCGATCTCCCACGCCTGCATGTCTAAGAGCGGCCGCTTCAGTTTCTCCTCCTGCACCACCAAACAGATGTTAGTCATACATAAGAAAGTGATGGTAAATAGAAGAAGAATGTTTAATGGGGTTAGTCATACATTAACTTCCTTGTGGAGATAGTGGTTTCGGTTTCCCTGAGCATGTACTCCCTCATTCCCTCGGTTAGCCTTATTTTTGATTCTCATAGCCGCCCAGGCTCCAGCCCCATCACACCAAAGATCCACCAATGCCGCCCAGGACTCGTCTTTTCCATAACACCAATTTGGACACACGTACATAATAAAAGCATAATGGCATGTCAACATGAAACGGTGAAATGTACCACATGGTAATGAAAGCATAATATATGAAAGCATAATGAAAAATCTTTTATACTTACCGCCAAGTACTCGTGCCTCTCCAAGGTAATGCCCATCCTCCGCGCTTCTTCCTTGGTCATCTTCACACCAAGAACATCGTGGTAGTATGTCGAGATGGCCACATAGCGCACCTCGTACTGCATCTGGCGGGCCTTCTTCTTGCATTGGCGCAGCACGATCT
>NW_021259486.1:5676-6281 GCF_002162155.2 Triticum dicoccoides | reverse complement strand
GTCCGCTCTAGCCCTGTGCTCCGGAAGAACTCGATATAATTTCTACAATCATGCATGAAACAAGAATGGAAGAAGCCATGAGTTAAATCATTCATGAAACTAGAATGGACTTGTGCTTCTGAAGAGAACTCACCCAGAAAGTAGTGGTTACGGCCTTGGCATGGGTCTCATGGTCTGCGTGGAGGGCCGCTTCCCAGTGGTCCCAGCTCGTGGCCAAAACCCGACGGTCCGGCTGCCTGACTGGATCCGGACAGTACAACCCCGGCCAGTATAACTTCAGCAAGACGGTGATGAGGCCGTTGGGAATACGGACCCCTTTAGAATATATCCAGTTGCTGCAAAAGAATGAACTATTAGCATGTGACAAGCAAAATAAATAACAATCGGAATATGCATGTGAAAAGCAAAATAAGGAACCGCTTACTCTTTTCCCGTGGGCTCAATGAGCCACTTCTGCTCCTCAGTAGCAGGAACCTGCTTTGGTAGCTTTGCGTTGCCACGCAGCCATCCCTTGTTGTCAACCCCCTTCCCGTCACCACCATCATCCCCGCCACCACCCCCCTCCTCGCCTGCCTCTCCCTCCCCAACCTCCTCCTCCTCCTCCT
>NW_021259486.1:3171-5344 GCF_002162155.2 Triticum dicoccoides | reverse complement strand
CTCCACCACCTCCTCCTCCTCCTCCTCCTCCTCCTCCCTAGAGTGTACCTCACTAGAGGAGGGCCTCGAAGACAACACCCCTAAGTCGGTGAGGGTGCGCTCTTTCTGGCCGCGACCCCCTGTAGTGGCTCTCCCCCCAGCACCTCGTCCTCTAGAGGCTCTCCCCCCGCCCCCTCCTCCTCTAGGGGCACCTCTCCCTCGACCTCCCTGTGAGGAGTCATCGTCAAGTAGCCGAGGGGGAGGATTATGTGCTCGACCACTCCGACTAGGCAGGCCGACGACCTTGCGTAGGAAACCCACGCCGTCGGCCTTCCCCTTGCCCATGTTCCACGAACCTGCATTGAAAAGAGAAAAAGCAATTAGTAAATTAATGAAATGAAGAAAAAGGCATGATAATAAACACATTAATAAAAATGCATAAAAAGGCATATTCCTAAACTTGAAACGTACATCTGCTAGAACCCATATGAATCATCACTGTTGTAACCTCTTTCTCGGTCATCCGCATACTCGTGCCTAAACAAAAGGCAATTCTTCGGGCAAACATCTATTTTCTCATAATCCATAGAGAGTGCCTTCATGATTTTCTTTGTATCGTACATGCTTTTCGGCAGTTCATGACCCTCAGGGAGGCTGTTAGCCCATACTCCCAGGAATGCTTCAAAGCATTTCTGGCTACAGCCGTACTCAGCCTTGACTGCAATCAGTTACGAGATGGCATCCAGCTGAGATATTTTCGCACCCACATAAAGAGGTTTCTTCGACGAGGCCAAGACCTCCAAGAAGGCCTTTGCGGTTGCCACCGGCTCCTCCGGTTCATTCTCTGAAGGTGTCGCATTTGCCGCTTCTGCAACAATGACATCATCTAGCATGTCCCTGACCCCGTCGTCCTCATATCCATCGATGCGTTGTCGCATCACCTCCTCTCTACCACGGTCCTGATCGGCTATGTTTATCGGCGGCATGTCAAAGTTTGGCATATATCCGTGCGTGCGAAGGTGCTCACTCATGTCCGTCTGATTTCTACGGTGACGTCTGGCACATCTCGCACAGGGGCATGGTGGGATAATTCTCATTGGACGACAGAATATCTCCTTCAAATACACATCGGTTTTCGCGATCCACTCTGATGTTACTCGATTCCGACGGATAAAACCACTATACATCCACTGATTATCTGCCATCCTCTGCTATTTTGCAAACCACACAACATAATTAAGGATTCACTTAAATTAATCACATCAAATTTTCAGTTTCTACCGCGTTGAATCCACCTACATCTCTAATAGGTAAAGATGGGTCCTAATCCCACCCGAGGATGTGTAGATTGAGTACGTTCTCCATTCTACCCCGTTCCGAGACAAAATTTCGGCAGCACCTCCCCGCTGTTCTCCAGATACACGTCTCGTCAAATAGCCGAGAGAATGTGCTCTGGAGAACAATGGGGAGGCGCCGCCGAAATGCTGTCTCGGAACGGGGTAGAACATGGAGAACATACCCAATCTACACATCCTCGGGCTGTCCGTGGAAAACGCTGGACAATCCGAAATAGCTGCGGTGATAAATATGCAATTGAATGCATATTTATCGATGCAACCCTTTCGGACGGGAGACGCCTAGGTTACGCCAGTTGACTTGAGAATGAAATCTAGTGACATGATTCGTAGCTCACCCTCGGTTGTAGAGGAAGTAGTCGAACAGCGGAGGGACAATCGGGGTCCAACAGATCCTACGACGATCACTCCACCGAGATGGAACACCACAGAACCTGCACCGTATCATCATCAATATCATCATCATCATCATCTATCATCATGTAACAATCATTGAAGCATGAAAAAATCATCATCATCATCATTTATCATGATCCAACAATCATCATCAATTATCATCTCTTCCGCAAAAAAATTGGAAATCTATCATCATCATCATCTAAAAATTATCAAGGCAAAAAAAAGCATTATCATCTATCATCAACATCATCATCTATCATCATCAACATCATAATCTATCATCATCAACATCATCATGTATCATCTATTTTTTTTGCATTTCTCACATTTCTAACTATCATCATACATAATGCATGCATCCATCCATCTAACCATCTATCATCATACATATAGCATCCATCCATAAATCATCTAACTAAATTAAAAAAATTGCTTCAAAG
>NW_021259486.1:1980-2511 GCF_002162155.2 Triticum dicoccoides | reverse complement strand
GAGGGGTGGCCGGGGAGGAGTCCACGCGCCCCACTGCGGCAAGGTAAGGGCGGCGGCGGCGCGAGCCGAGATGACGAGGCCAGGGCGGAGCACGGGTGGGGCAGCTGCGGCGAGTGGCGAGCGAAGGGTGGCGGCGGCCCAGAGCGCGGTGGGGCGGCGACGGAGCAGGGCGAGGGAAGGGTGGCGGCAGCGACCGGAGCGGAAGGGCAACGCTAGGCGGATCAGAGGATCCGGTGGCGGCGGGGGTAGGGGGAAAGGAGAGATGGGGAATGGGTGGTGGGGGGCGAACCGCATCGGATAAGGCAATCATATGCCGACGGCCAGGCCGTCGGCATAGGCCTGGCCATTTCCCACGTCATCGATCCATGGCCGTGTGCTCAGCTATGCCGACGGCCTTGCCGTCAGCATATCTCAATTTTTTTTTATTTTTTTTAATTTTTTTTAATTTTTTTGTTTATATTATTTATTGTTTTTTGTTTTTTCACAACATAGATGTGCCTTATCTAAACAAAAAACATACCCCGATGATAT
>NW_021259486.1:0-905 GCF_002162155.2 Triticum dicoccoides | reverse complement strand
GTGTGCCCCCCTCACAGACAGCGCCGCCGCCGGCACCTGGAGGGGGGAAACAGACGCGTCGGGTCTTCACGGAGGGGATCTTGCTGTGGGTCTGGCCCGGATGTTGCTCCAAAGTGTTTCTATGGGCTGACCTAACACAACCGGGTGGAGAGGCCCACTAGTCAAATCCCGTCCGTGCAAAGTCAAAGAGCTAGATCCGGTGGTCAAACGCTACAGGGTTAGGCGGGACGGGGGTCCTGGGGGGTAGCAATGCCACCGGAGCGTCGCATCGGGCCCTCATACATGCGGGGTGGTGCGGTGGCATGTCCGAAGAGGCGGCACGCGTCTCCGGGGTGTGGCCCCCCTCACGGACGGCGATGACACGGTAGTAGACGTTCTGCGGAAACGATGCGGCGTGAATATTATTAAATACTCAGAGCGCGATAAAATCATGAGTTTTTTTACATGACGTGGGCACATGTGCTATAGGACTGATGGTAATTTTTCATAATTTTTTGTGATGGAGAAGTATCTGAACACTTCCCTCTACGCGGATTGCTCTTCGCGCGTCTACGACTGTGGCCGGCGGCCTCCGGGGGCTAGCATACCGTCAAATCTTGCGTAGGTGGCCTCTCACAAGTCTGGAAGTGTTGTGGCGGTTGCAAATGCCCGGCACGCGTCTCCGGGGTGTGCCCCCCCCCCTCACGGACGGCGCCGCCGCCGACACCTGGAGGGGGGAAACGGACGCGTCGGGTCTACACGGAGTGGATGTAGCTGTGGGTTTGGCCCGGATGTTGCTCCCGGGTGTCCTTATGGGCCGAACTGACACAACCGGGTGGAGAGGTCCACTGGTCAAAGCCCGTCCGTGCAAAGTCAAAGGGCTAGATCGCGTGGTCAAACGCTACAGGGTTAGGCGAGACGGGGGC
>NW_021259485.1:0-1430 GCF_002162155.2 Triticum dicoccoides | reverse complement strand
CGTCTCGTGGCTGCATCGACCCTCGCGCCGCTGCTGCGTCGCCCCGTCGGGCCGTAGCGAGTGTGGCACGCGGTCCCCGCCGTCTCGAGGCCGTCCCCGTGGTTGCACCGACTCACAAACCGCCGCCGTGTCGCCCCTTCGGGCCGCAGCGTCGCGGTCCGCGGTCCCCACCGCCGCCCTGAGGTCTTCCCGCCGTCGCCCCGACCCGCCTACCGCCGCTGCGTCGCCCCTCCGGGCCATAGCGCCGTGGCCCGCGGTCCACTCCGCCGTCACCACGCGTCGACCTACCGTGGTATGTGTCGCGCCGTCTCCCTTGGCGCGGGAAAGCCACCGTCCGCGCCGGTCTTCATCATGTTGTCAGGGTTTTCTGCCTACTTCGAGCACCGCCGCCGCGCTCCTAATCAAGCCGCTGCCGCCGCCGTCAGGCCGCCGCCGCCGCTTTTCTTTGGCCGCCGCCGCAGCCACCCGTCCACCTCCTTCGTCTTCATCCAGCACCAGCCCGTCGTCAGCGTCGCCGTCATCTACCCCGACCACTTCATCTACTCCGACCACCGTTGGTGACATTGGCCCCGTGCCGATGGATGCCGCAATCGTTGCCGAGTTCTTCTCTGCTGGCCCCTCCGACATGGCGTACAGCTTGTGCAGGTCCCTCGTCTATGCATGCCCGGTGCTGGCAACTCCGATGCGTTCCTTCATCCACGACGTGTCCCCGGGCCTGGCAAGCATGGTCGGCACTTCGTCAACTTTGCCTTCGTCCGTCTATGCATCCCCGGTGCTGGCAACACCGGTGCGTGCCTTCGTCCATGATGTGTCCCCGGGCTTGGCAAACCCGCCGTGACGCGTCGTCAACAACATCTTCTTCCAACGCACTACTACCTCATCACCACTGCGCCCATGACTAACTCGGCGCCCTCTTGCGCCCGCGGCTCCACGGCGTCTTCCTCGACACCAGCCACCCTGACTCGACATCGACCACGGCATTCTTCGCATGGCCACCTCGACCACGGCTCCACCACCCACGCTCTTGGCTACATCGACAAACGGCACAAAGGGCTACCGCCTGCTTGAGCTACCTCGTTGGTTTCCACTCCAGCCGCGACTCCGCGATGCGTCGACCATTACCACTATGGGGGGTTGTCCGTCGGCTTGCCTTCGGATTCTTCTCCAGTCTCATCGTCTGCATCGCTACCGTTGTCACTGCAGGGGGATGTTGAGTAATGTGATTGTATTAGGATACATAGGTTAGACTAGGAGTTATTCTGGCTTGTCTTGTACTCCAAGTAGATCATGTACTCCTATATATATGCCCACGAGGCTCAAGCAATACAACAACTATTCCACAAAATCCTTCTCTCCCTTCTAACAATCATGGTGTCGTCTTGCAGGACCACAAGGCAGGCAAAATTCCTACTGTTTAACAATTCTATTGG
>NW_021259484.1:0-1302 GCF_002162155.2 Triticum dicoccoides | reverse complement strand
TGACGGTAGCATTTTAAGATGATCTCTCACTAATTATCAAGAAGTGTTCTCCCTGAGTATGCACCGTTGCGAAAGTTCTTCGTGCTGAGACACCACGTGATGATCGGGTGTGATAGGCTCTACGTTCAAATACAACGGGTGCAAAACAGTTGCACACGCGGAATACTCAGGTTATACTTGACGAGCCTAGCATATACAGATATGGCCTCGGAACACGGGGACCGAAAGGTCGAGCGTGAATCATATAGTAGATATGATCAACATAGAGATGTTCACCATTGAAACTACTCCATCTCACGTGATGATCGGACATGGTTTAGTTGATTTGGATCACGTAATCACTTAGATGACTAGAGAGATGTCTGTCTAAGTGGGAGTTCTTTAGTAATATGATTAATTGAACTTAAATTTATCATGAACTTAGTACCTGATAGTATTTTGCTTGTCTATGTGTGTTTGTAGATAGATGGCTTGTGCTGTTGTTCCGTTGAATTTTAATGCGTTCCTTGAGAAAGCAAAGTTGAAAGATGATGGTAGCAATTACACGGACTGGGTCCGTAACCTGAGGATTATCCTCATTGCTGCACAGAAGAGTTACGTCCTGGAAGCACCGCTGGGTGCCAGGCCTGCTGCTGATGCAACTGACGACGTTAAGAACGTCTGGCAGAGCAAAGCTGATGACTACTCTATAGTTCAGTGTGCCATGCTTTATGGCTTAGAACCGGGTCTTCAACGACGTTTTGAACGTCATGGGGCATATGAGATGTTCCAGGAGTTGAAGTTAATATTTCAAGCAAATGCCCGGATTGAGAGATATGAAGTCTCCAATAAGTTCTACAGCTGCAAAATGGAGGAGAACAGTTCTGTCAGTGAGCATATACTCAAAATGTCTGGGTATAATAATCACTTGATTCAACTGGGAGTTAATCTTTCGGATGATAGCATCATTGACAGAATTCTCCAATCACTGCCACCAAGCTACAAGAGCTTTGTGATGAACTATAATATGCAAGGGATGAACAAGACTATTCCCGAGCTCTTCGCGATGCTGAAAGCCGCGGAGGTAGAAATCAAAAAGGAGCATCAAGTGTTGATGGTCAACAAGACCACTGGTTTCAAGAAAAGGGGCAAAGGGAAGAAGAAGGGGAACTTCAAAAGGAACGGCAAACAAGTTGCTGCTCAAGTGAAGAAACCCAAGTCTGGACCTAAGCCTGAAACTGAGTGCTTCTACTGCAAGCAGACTGGACACTGGAAGCGGAACTGCCCCAAGTATTTGGCGGATAAGAAGGATGGCAAAGTGAA
>NW_021259483.1:0-1115 GCF_002162155.2 Triticum dicoccoides | reverse complement strand
GCGCGCTCGTCGAGTGCTCGCTGAAGGTTCTCCAGTCGAGTGCGCTCGGCCAAATTGGCCAGACGCGCCTCCTCCAAGGCACGAGCCTCGGGGGTTTCTCCTGCGATGGGAATACGCAGGGGATCCTCGTTCCTGCGGCGAAGCTCTTCTCTCTGCAGAGAGTCGAGTGGCTCGGGCTGGTACTCTTCGTAGTCTCGTGCAGGGTCGCCGCCGTCACCTGCTCCACTACCACGGGCGAAGCCAGGAGGGCTGTGGGGCCTGTTGACCATCAAGATTTCCGCCGCTGGATCACTGCTTCCGCACTCGGATGCAGTCTCTCCGGAGCCAGTCGACTGATCGAACAAGCCGTAGAGAGATTCGTTGGGCTCGATTGCCGCAACTTGTGTAGTGGCCGATTGGCGAGCCACCGCGTGACTCACCCATCGCTGAAGCCTCGACCGGCCCGAGCGCTTGCGCTGGCGGGAGACCGGGAGGGTGGACGATGGAGGAGCCGACCGATACTGGGTCGACGGTTGCCGTAGCAGAACGCCGCGGACACATGCGCGAAAATGCGTCGCACCGCGGACGGGGAGCGCGTCTACGTCGAGTGGAGCCTCCTGGAGCCATGCAAAGTCGTCGGCGATGAAGGTGAGGGTGCCGAGACGGATCTCTTGACCCTTGACCAAAACTCCAGCAGACACCATGATGAGAGTACTCGGAAGAATCGCAACTTCTCCACAGAATCGCTAAAACACCTGCCCCACGGTGGGCGCCAACTGTCGTGGTTCTAAGCCTGACAGTAGAGTGGGGGGTAGGTATGGAGAGGCAAGGTCCTAGCTATGGAGAGGTTGTAAGCACAAAGGATGTACGAGTTCAGGCCCTTCTCGGAAGAAGTAACAGCCCTACGTCTCGGAGCCCGGAGGCGGTCGAGTGGATTATGAATGTGTGAATTACAAGGTGCCGAACCCTTCTGCCTGTGGAGGGGGGTGGCTTATATAGAGTGCGCCAGGACCCCAGCCAGCCCACGTAGGAGAGGGTTTAAGGTGAGTTAAGTCTGGGGCGTTACTGGTAACGCCCCACATAAAGGCCTTTACTATCATAAAGTCTACTTGATTACAGGCCGTTGCAGTGCAGAG
>NW_021259482.1:4819-5387 GCF_002162155.2 Triticum dicoccoides | reverse complement strand
AGTATGCAGCATTCAAAGCGACGTCAGCAATTTCCAACATGTTCTGACATCATTTGTTGTTTTTCAGTGGTTTACCTAATTATTTAGAGAGCTAAATGACCGTGAAATTGAAAATCACTGCAAAATGAACTCTGGAAATGTTGAAACTTGGCATGGTATCATCATTTCACCCGCATAGCATGTGCGAAAGAGTAGAGAGGGTCACGGCAAAAACTGGACGCACTTCGTGTACAAACTGGAAAAACTGTTTCGGAGTATCAGGGTTTCGGACGAGAGCTCATCTGTTACACGGGCACTTCAATGTTTTTTAAACTTATTTGAACTCCGGACTTCTTTCGTGTTCAATATGCAGCATTCAAAGTGACTCATCAATTTCCAACATGGTCTGACATCATTTGTTGTTTTTCGGTCATTTACCTAATTGTTTAGAGAGCTAAATGACCGTGAAATTGAAAATCACTACAAAATGAATTCTAAAAATGTTGAAACTTGGCATGGTATCATCATTTCACCCGCATAGCATGTGCGAAAGAGTAGAGAGGGTCACGGCAAAAACTGGATGCACTTC
>NW_021259482.1:2210-4809 GCF_002162155.2 Triticum dicoccoides | reverse complement strand
ATACTCGTATCAGATCCTTTGTGGACCATCAAGTCCTTTGTTGGATTGTTATCCGACAGTGTCCTTCACATTTGATCACCTTGTGAGTTCTTCCCCTGATACATAATGCCTTTGTTAAGTTGTATCCTCTGCTTGGTCAACCATGCTCTGCTTTCGGGCTTGTGTTATTTACTCATGAAACTCGTGGTATATGTTTCTAAGAAGCCCCTATGGGTTGAACATATGCCTTCTCTAAACCGTGTGAACCCGAAAGTTTTCACGAGTCATACTCTTCTGGTGCTTCACCAGATAAAATTTCAACACTGCAACATCATCGAACGTGAGAAGTGAATGAAAGGTTATGCATTGGAGAAGTGGGAGTCGACCTTGAACTTTGTGTTCATGCCCATGGACGCGATGTATATCCTATCATGGAAGCTTCTTGTAATAATAACTATTTCCTTGATAGCTAACATATGCTATCTGTGAATTGATCCCTTGCAACCGTGGTTCCGACCATGATTGTTCTTCTTTGATTCCATTTCTCGGACAAGTTAAAACAATTGTCTTCTATGGATCAATACACCAGTCCGACCTTTACTTTGATCTTGTGTTGAGTATTACCCCCCTGGTATCTCGAGATTATCATGGTACTGCATAACTTCTTATAAGTTCTTCATCAAGTGCTACCTTACCACTGATTCCAATTTTTCATGGGCTCTGAGTTATTAAACACTCAAAGACACCGATAACTGAACCGAGTCTGCTCTACGGTTCAACAACTCTTCAGTAAGCTTCTATAAGTACGAGTTTGTACCCGATCACGCCATTCCTAGCCTGTTTGACTATATCTTTGTCGTGACGATTCCAACTGTGCTACCGGGTCCTTATTCTCGGAGCACCAATTTGTGACAATAGCTAAGCATACGTCGATTTTCCTCGTCATACCCTTTCACCTTAAACAACAAGCTTGAGTTTGAGTTTGTGTCATAACTGTGGTTCCAATAACCCTTCGCTTCATCATTTCTTTGACTTGATGTCATCGCCAATCGATTACATCTTCACGAAATCTCTCAACAAATGTGTCGTGATCATCATCATCATTCCGAGCTCTTCCAGGATATGAATTGAGTTCATGATGAGAAATAGCATCCTTTGCCCTCGATGATTTGGGTTATCATCCACAACATTATTGCATTCCCTCCAACACAAAACTTGTTCTTGTTTTGTGTTGTACCTTGAGTTCCATGCTATCCAACTTATGTTATGATCTACCGCGGAGTATTACCACCTTTTATGTTGAGAATGTCGTGGTAATTTTACCACCTCTTGAGAATTCTTGATATAGTAATATCTCTCGCCTTTTGCGTTCGTTTCCTGGTCTCCGTGTTGTTTCTAACCGGAATACCAACAAATGGTCTGTGATGTGTAAATTCTAAACTTCTAGCAACCCTATTGCTTTGAAGTTATTGGTCTACAGTTTCATTCTAAGTCTATTGCTTATTGAATCATCATTCGAACATTGATCGTGCTACCTAGTCCAGATTCCTGGGTGCACCCTTCTACCATTTTTCAGTTGTGTATGTTTTCCCTCGAGCATACATCATTATATCATTTGATCTGACCAATGTTATCTCGTTGTTCACTTAATTGTGGAAATCCATCTTTTGGGAATCTCGGTGAATTGCCGTTGAGTTCACCAGACACCTCCTTGTCCTCTCCTTGGGTTAATGATGGACTCTTGATAACGGAAAACACTTCGTAGTTCATTTCCCCGAGAATCTTACATTGTCATCTCGTCAATTTGCGTCGCACCTTTTCTTCTCAGGTATCCTAAGTCTGAGGTATCCTGACACCAATCGGATCTGAATCTCGGTCAGATATGATGGTTGGGACAACTCTCCAAGGGTCATGATGTTGATCCTTTGATGACCCGGTAACATGATGTCATGCCTAGCACCCCCCCCTGGCTGGAGGACCTATCATTATAGATTCCTTTTCATCAAGGTTATCCATTCATCCATGAGGAAATTGTAAGACTTATTCTATAAGTTATTCCTGATGAATCCTTTGTGTATCCGAAGTATGACCTTTACATGAAGACCATGTCAATGCTATCTCGAAGCATGTCAATGGTACTCCGATTTTCAACAGGAACATTTGAAGCACGATGCTAAATTTTATTTATCGTTTATCCTAACACCGTTGTATGGGTAATTTCATGAAATTTCTCTCCCCTACCTAAGGAGTTTTCTACATAATATCCTGTCATGGATATCATGCTCTGCTTGTCCTTGGGAAGGATATACCCCTAATATACGTGTTTAAGCACATTTTCCTTCCCGTTGTTTTGTTCAAACTTACTTGTAAACTACTTAATCGAGCAGTGGTAATCCCCTGCTTAGGTAAACACCTCGGTGTACCTTCCTGTCTGGTGTAACCCTGTTTCTACTGTTGATAACTTCCGGTAACCGCCGATGGACGAGAACTTTGCCTATTGGTCCGCCTCGTTCAACGAGCAGGAAAATGGTTCTCTTCGTCCCTCGCCCTTGGTACCTATGTTGTTGCCGACATGACCCGTAGACTCTCCTCTGACATGCCTTGCTTACATGATTGTGCA
>NW_021259482.1:0-495 GCF_002162155.2 Triticum dicoccoides | reverse complement strand
GCCCGCCTCCTCGCCGGTCATCACGGCCCATGCCGAGCGCCGCCCCGTCGCACCTCGCCGGCGCCCCGATGCCCGCTATCGTCGCCGGACCTCCTGCGCCTCTCCCTCACGGGATCGACCGCGCCGCTTGAGCCCCCCTGCGAACCATCGCCGGACGCCATCGCCGCGGTCCTCTCCGTCATCGGCGCTCCCCATCCCCCTCGCCGATGCCGCCTCGTCGGACCTCCCCGACTCTTCCTCGCGCCCGCTGTCATTGCCCTACGGCCCCAGTGAGCCCCGCCTCTCTTTCCCCTGCTCACCGCGCACTTACATCGCTCGCGCCCGTGGTCACTGCGTCCGCGGCTGTGCTCTGGCCGACGCCCGCTGCTGCGGACTCGCTGGGCCGCACGCTCGCCGCCGCCCCCATTGCTCCCGTTGTCGACCCGCGCGCCTCGGCGCTCACTCGCCAGCGCCTCTGGCCGCGCCCGGCTACGCCCGCCGCGGCTCCCGCCCCGC
>NW_021259481.1:0-2557 GCF_002162155.2 Triticum dicoccoides | reverse complement strand
TAGGTCTGCTTTCGGCCGCGTACGCAACGTGCAGGTGTGCTATGGGCGATGGGCCCAGACCCCTGTGCGCTTAGGTTTAGACCGGCGTGCTGGCCTCTCTGTTGAGCCTAGGTGGGGCTGCGACGTGTTGATCTTCCGCGGCCGGGCATGACCCAGGACAGTGTGTCCGGCCAAATGGGATCAAGCGTGCTGGGTAAGTTGGTGCACCCCTGCAGGGAAGTTAATCTATTCGAATAGCCGTGATCTTCGGTAACAGGACGACTTGGAGTTGTACCTTGACCTTATGACAACTAGAACCGGATACTTAATAAAACACACCCTTCCAAGTGCCAGATACAACCGGTGGTCGCTCTCTCTCAGGGATACGAGGAGGGGATCGCCGGGTAGGATTATTGCTTTGTGATGTTACTTGGAGGACTTCAACCTACCCTCTTCTACTTGTTGCAAGATGGAGGTGACCAGAAGCATAGTCTTCGTTAAGACTAGCTATCCCCCTCTTATTCTGGCATTCTGCAGTTCAGTGCACTGATATGGCCCTTTACACATATATCCATGCATATGTAGTGTAGCTCCTTGCTTGCGAGTACTTTGGATGAGTACTCACGGTTGCCTTGTTCCCCCTTTTCCCCCTATCTCTATTCGATTGCTGCAACCAGACGATGGAGCCCAGGAGCCAGACGCCACCGTCGATGACGACTACTACTCTGGAGGTGCCTACTACTACGTGCAGCCCGCTGACGATGACCAGGAGTAGCTAGGAGGGTCCCAGGCAGGAGGCCTGCTCCTCTTTCGATCTGTATCCCAGTTTGTGCTAGCCTTCTTAAGGCAAACTTGTTTAACTTATGTCTGTACTCAGATATTGTTGCTTCCGCTGACTCATCTATGATCGAGCACTTGTATTCGAGCCCTCGAGGCCCCTGGCTTGTATTATGATGCTTGTATGACTTATTTATGTTTTAGAGTTGTGTTGTGATATCTTCCCGTGAGTCCCTGATCTTGATCGTACACGTTTGCGTGCATGATTAGTGTACGATTGAATCGGCGGCGTCACAGATAAACCTTAGGTTATCCACTTGAGAGAAATTTGCTACTGTCCTACAAACCTCTACACTTGAAGGCCCAACAACGTCTACAAGAAGAAGGTTGTGTAGTAGACATCAAGCTCTTTTCTGGCGCCGTTGCCGGGGAGGTGTGTGCTTGAAGGTATATCTTTAGATCTTGCAATCGAATCTTTTTGTTTCTTGTTTTATCACTAGTTTAGTATATAAAAGAAAACTAAAAAATTGGAATTGAGGGTGCCTCATATGCTTCATCTTTTTAATGTCTTCCGTGAAAATAAGGATTCCGATAATTGTGGTCAATTGCTAGAGGAAGAATGTATTAAAATGTTTGGCACTAAATCTTTGAATGATGAGCATGATTGCAATGTTGTTATTATGAATTACTTGAATATCCATGATGCTAATGATACACAAAGCCACAAGCTTGGAATGCTATGTTTGATGAAGATGATATTTTTTGTCCCCCAAGTTTTGATGAGCAAATTTATTTGGATGATAGCATGCCTCCTATTTATGATGATTATATTGATGAAAGTGAGTTTGGAATAGTGTCAACTTTAGGAAGTAATGATCCTACTATTTTGGAGGGTGTGAAATCTTATTGTGATAATTATGAAAGTGGATTTGGAGAGGTCGTGACTTTATTTAGTGATGAATCCACTATTTCGGAAGAGGTTCCAATTGATTATGAGAACAAAGTTGCTATCTATGATGAATATTGTGATGACATATATGCTATAAAGATTAATGATAACCCTGAAATTTGTCATCATCATTTTAATTTTCAATTGTATTATGCTTCACATGATAGTTATTCTGTTGAGTTTGCTCCCACTACTATTCATGAGAACAAATTTGCTTATGTGGAGAGTAGTAAAATTTCTATGCTTGTGCATCATGAAAATAATGTTTTATGTGATGGTTATATTGTTGTATTCATTCATGATACTACTAAAAATTATTATGAGAGAGGAACATGTGTTCTTACATATTGCAATAATATCAAGTTTCCTCTCTATGTGTTGAAATTTTAGAAGTTGCACTTGTTTTGCCTTCCTATGCAAGTTGATTTTTGTTCCCATAAATTGTTTTCTCACAAAATCCCTATGCATAGGAAGTGGGTTAGACTTAAATGTGCTAGTCATATTCTTCATGATGCTCTCTTTATGTTTCAATTCTTATCTTTTATGTGAGCATCATTGAAATCGCCATGCCTAGCTAAAAAGGCATTAAAGAAAAGCGCTTGTTGGGAGACAACCCAATATTTACCTTTACTGTTTTTGTGTGTTCACATAATTATGCTACTGTAGTAATCATGTTTTATAGCTTTTGTTTTCAATAAAGTGTCAAGTAAGACCTTTAGGATAGCTTACGGTGATAGTTGTGTTGATCCTGCTGAAAATCAGAAACTTTTGAACCCAGTAAATTAGTTTTGGTAATTCACAGGAACGTGGTTTTGATCTGATTCTTTTTGCTCTGGGTTGGTACACAAATTG
>NW_021259480.1:0-1831 GCF_002162155.2 Triticum dicoccoides | reverse complement strand
CCCCCCCCCCCCGGGGAGTCAATGGGCCTTAGTGGGCCATGGTGGGAGAGAGAAGGAGGTAGCCAAGTGGGGGGCACCCCCCTAGCCCAATACGAATTGGGGAGGGGCCCGACCCCCCTTTCCTGCTCTCCTTCTCCCTCTTTCTTCTTCTCCTACTCCAACTAGGGAAGGGGGGAAACCTACTCCTACTAGGAGTAGGAATCCCACTTGGGGCGCGCCATAGAGAGGGCCGGTCCTCCCCTCCTCCACTCCTTTATATACGTGGGAGGGGGGCACCCCGTAGACACACAAGTTGACAGTTGTCTTAGCCGTGTGTGGTGCCCCCCTCCATAGATTTCCACATCGGTCATATCGTTGTAGTGCTTAGGCGAAGCCCTACGTCGGTAACTTCATCATCACCGTCACCATGCCATCATGCTGACAAAACTCTCCCTCAGCCTCAGCTGTATCAAGAGTACGAGGGACATCACCAAGCTGAACGTGTGCAGATCACGGAGGTGCCGTGCATTCGGTACTTGATCGGTTGGATCGTGAAGACATTCGACTACATCAACCGCGTTACTCAATGCTTCCGCTTTCGGTCTACGAGGGTACGTAGACACACTCTCCCCTCTCGTTGCTATGCATCTCCTAGATAGATCTTGCGTGATCATAGGAATTTTTTTGAAATACTGCGTTCCCCAACACCTCGGCGGCGCGCACTTATGCTCGGCATGAGCATCTTCTAATAAGTAACTTTCTCACATACCATGATGGATGGTGGAAGACGAGGTTAGAGCGAATGGGGACATGGACGGGGGTGTGGTGGCGGCACGGATCAGGTTGGAAGGGAGAAAATGAGGGCAGGTCGGGCCATCGTCATCCGGCTTTAATAGTTGGGGATTAGCCCCTTACTGCACTGTGCGAATACGGGCACCAAACCAGTGATCTCCCGACCAACATGCCTTGTAAAGCCACGACCCACTATCGCCTAATCGAGGACTGGATGGTCCTATTCCATCTCATATGGTTTCCTTGATTATTAAGTTTATACTGGACCAACACATTAGAGTTTCATAACTACATTGTTGTCTCCCCGAGGGAATTGGTTCTGGCTACCGTGCTAGCCTTACTATCATCGATCTTTGGTGCAGCCTTCCACTCCCCTCTGCTCATTGCCTCTCCGAAAGAGCATCGTTGATGTGGGCATAGATACGTTTACAAGGAAGATATGCATGTTTTACGGAATAGTGCACAAAACAGATTCCAATCCGAATTCAGCTACGAGATTCAGTCTAGATATATTCGAATTTTTTTTTCTTCTCTCTTTTTTTACTCACACTTTTTTCTTTTTCTTTCTCTCCTTTTTTCCCTGAATTTTTTGAACTTTTTTCTCTCTCTTTTTTCTCTGTCTTTTTTTCTCTCTCTCTCCCTCTTTCCAAATTAAAACTAGATAAAATGCAGATTGGATCAAGCGAATATGTGAACAACCTCAACTATGATTATGGCAATGAACTGTGGGTAGCACGTGGTGTAAATTGATGGATGGGATGGTGGACAGCGGAAGGGATAATGATGCAGTGGCGACGTGACTAATGTGAACAGAACTCAAAACTCTAAAGGAACTAGACACTAAGACCAGCAACTCGACACGATGATGCAACCGATAATTCAATAATGCAAACAATAAAAAGAAAATTGCAAAGGCTCATACTGGTTTGGACAATTGATGAATAGATCTAACTTTTTTGTGCCTTTTTATTGGACAATGGTAAGAAAAATAAATCTAATCTAATCTTTCGGTGAGTTGATAACTATCAATTTGAAATTCGCACCGAGCAACCTGAAAACT
>NW_021259479.1:0-1634 GCF_002162155.2 Triticum dicoccoides | reverse complement strand
GGGTCGACTTCATCAACTACAACTCCGGATCGGAGCTGGGAGGCCGCCACCCCGTCGTCGACTGCATCTTCTTCCCCAACTACGACCGCCACTGAACTCCGTCGATTTGCACTGCTCCGCCCCGTCCAAGGCCTCCCCGACCACACCTCCGAGTTCGCGGTGAGCTCATCCCTCGAATCCTCCTTTTTCCCCTTCGATTTGAACAGCGTAGGGCGCCGTCACCGTCATGTCCGAACTCGCGCGTACGCGTACATGCGTGCAGTTGCTGCTCTGCTCCGTTGCGCTGCTGCTGTTGCCATCTGATGCTGCTCTACTACTGTTGCTTGCCGTCACTGGCCACCGCCGCCGCTGCCTCACCCCGCCCCCGCCTCAGGCCCGCGCGCCCCCACTCGCTGCTCCCTTCTGCTGTTGCCGCGGTTGCCGTCGTCGCACGCCGTGTTGGCCCCCCCTGCTCGCCGTCCGTGCCCGCGCCGCCCGCTCGCCGGTCATCGCCCGCCCTGGCCGGAGCCGTCCCCATTCGCGTGCGCCCTGCTGCGCCTGACGCCGTCCCGCGACCGTGGCCGGAGCTCCATGTACGCGCATAAACTGCTGCTGATGCGTTACTGCGGCGCTGCTCCTACTGCCGCTCGTGGCTGCCCCGGGAGCCGCCTTCGCCAGCCGCGTGTTGCTCCGTCGACAGCCCCGCTGCTGCACTCGGCCGCTGCATTCGGCTGCTGCTGCCGCGGCCTCCAGTGCCGCCGCTGCTGCTCGTTGTTCCCTGCGACCGCCACTGCTGTTTTGATGTTGCTGCATGTGCCGTTGCTGCCTAGTGTTTGCTGATGCTTGTGGCCGCCGGTGCCTCTTGTGCCCGAGCGTATGTGCACAACCGGTTGTGCTTCTGGCCGGTGTATTTGGCTAGAGTTTGATTAGTTTAGGAATAGATTAGGTTAGTTTATTTGTTTAATTAGTCAAATGTGTAGATGACAAGTGGGCCACCCCTGTTGATTATCTTTTATTTAATGGGTTAACAAAAATAGTGTCTATGACAAGTGGCCCCATCACTTAAACAGTCTATTAAAACTTCTCTATCTGAACATGGGCCTATGACATGCGGACCCCCTTGTTAGTTTGACCCAGTCAACAGTTAAACTAGTTGACTGCTGACTGGACATTGACTTGGTCAACTGAACTCCTGGCCCCGCTGTCATAAACATGGCTAGCCCCATAGTTGGTGTGAAAAGTATTCTGTTATCTAGTATTATTAGTGTAAATAGATAATAGGAATTTTAGAAAAAAATGTTTAAATCCTTAGAAATTCGTCGTAATTAAACCGTATCTCGGATGAAAATGTTTTCTATATGAAAGTTGCTCAGAAAAATTCAACCAATCCGATTACGCGGTCCGTTCATCTGTCACATGCCCCTAGCATGCTGAACATGGAACTTTCCTCCTCCGATCATCTGTCTGACACAGGTCCGGAACCGAGACAATATTCCCGGTTGACTTCCCCCCCCCCCGCCGGTATCGTGTAGCACCACGTTAGAACACGTCTAGCTCTGCTTGTTGTCCTGTTATGCTATGTTTGCTTTATATTTACTGTTTCTTCCCCCTCTTCTCTCCGGTAGACCCCGAGACCGATGCTGCCCCTGTGATCG
>NW_021259478.1:0-1021 GCF_002162155.2 Triticum dicoccoides | reverse complement strand
TCATTTTTTTATTTTTTTTAAACTGAAAAGGCGGTCCACAGGGGGGGGGGTTCTTGTAAGCCACCCTTTCTCCATGAATCTGTGTCGGATTCCCTGAGCTAGTTGGCTAAGCTAAACAACAACTTGGAGAGTTGGAAGATAAAAGCTTGTCTGACTTAGTTCATGTTAAGGGATATCTTTTGTGCGTGTGTGTGTGTTGAATAAAGATGATATCTCCATTGATTGGTCTTCGTGATCAGTTGTTTGATCTATTGCCTTGTCAAGACTTTGAATTGAGTATGAGCTATCGTCAAGTCAAATAAGAACCAACGATTTTCGTAATGTTGTCTTACTCGTGGTTGATCCCTCGAGCATACACCATTACATCTTTTGGTCTGACCATTGCTATCACCGTGTTCACATGATGGTGGAAGTCCAGTAATATGGAAAATTCTGATGAGTTGTTGTTGAGCCCGTCAGCAGCATTTTTGTCTCCCCCATGATTCATGTTGAACATCAACCTAGTGTTGAAAACCTTGTAAACAATGCCTTCGTGTTCTGTTCATGAAGCTTATGCTTGGATGAAAGAAGTGACTTTCTCCAAGTTCACGTGCATTAGGTGTAAGTTGCCGCCATGAATTTGAGAAAGGTTTGTTTTGTTTCCCTTGGAATCATCCCAAATCAGTCATGCATACGTACGAAGTATCCCAAACCTTTTTTTTAATTTTTTTGCATCTAGATCTTGAAAGCCCCGTAACTTTTTTTGTTTTAGATTTTTGGGGATTTTGAAAATGTTTAACAGGGTTCCCCCAGTTAAATTCGGATGTAACTTTTCGAGTAGATGATTTTTCATATATAAAACTTTTTAATCCGAGTTCGTATGCAAAAGTTATGCCCATTTTACAAATTTCCAAAGATATTTTGCAAATAAAGTTGAAATTTATATTTGTAAATTTTCCCAACAACTAGACCACATATGACATGGCAAACTTATTTTCTTTTATTTTTTTGACATTTTTATCATTTTTTTTAATTTTTTTAA
>NW_021259477.1:0-1492 GCF_002162155.2 Triticum dicoccoides | reverse complement strand
TTTTGAGGATAAGAGAAATATGGTCTATGGAAGATTTGTGTATTTTAAGGGTGGTAGTACCCTGTAAGAACCTTTGACCCCTGGAAAAGATAAGGATACTCCACTGAGTGGATTCAGACGAAAAGGAACATGAGTTTTGTCTCGATATGTGTGATGCCCCAAGAGTATGTGGGATGAAGTTGGAGACCGTCAGTTGTTTGGACCAAATGTGATCAAGGAGTCAGAAGAGAATGTTAAGCTGATTCGAGATAGACTGAAGGTAGCTCAGTCCAGGCAGAAGAGTTATGTAGACTCACAAACTCAAGGAGGTAGTCTATGAAATTGGAGACAGAGCATGTCTTCATGTGTTCCCTCTGCGAGGAGTTAAACGGATTGGAGTTAAGGGACAGTTAGCCCCGAGGTTTGTAGGACCATACCGAGTTTTGGAGCGTATGGAGAAGTGGCCAACAAGTTGGAGTCACCCGGAGGACTGTCAGGAGTTCAAGATGTGTTTTACGTTTCCCAGTTGAAGAAGTGCCATGCAGAGATGGCCAATATTCCCCTATAAGGACGCTTGACCGCGGAAAGGATAATGATGTGGAGTATGGATTTCATAAGTATAAGTTTTATCACGGTATATGGGACATCCCACGAGGATGAAGAGATGAAGTGTTATTGGATATAAAGGAGGTACGATGTTGGAAATATGGATCAATGGAAATTCCATGATGAGTCAGAGTAATCATGTCCTAGTTTGGTGCCAAAGGAAGAAAGTCCATACGATTGGATGGGATTAAGAATACTAGGAAGTTGGAAGTTGGACTAATGATCAGTTGCCCGAAGATGAGTTCAAGGATTACAAGTAATGAGATGGGCCATAACCCACAGGCCCCAGGACCTGCCAAGAAGCAAGCACACTCTTGCTGAAGGAAAAACCCTGGAAGAAGTTACGACTTGTATCAACCGACGATTCTATAGGAGTTTACGCAAAACCTGAGAGTTGTTAAGTAACGACAGATGTTTGTTTGGCTTGCAGAATCAATGGATTTTCCGAACTTGGTTCGTCGACAAGAAGAATTCTGCAATGCTTGTGAGGATGACCGAGTGTTAGAATGCGAGATTCGCTAAACCATGTACAAGGAAATGATTTGGGTGCGGGATGGATTGATCACCATACCGACTTACTCTTATTATTCGCTTTGCTATATGGGATGGTAAATCTGAGTGACTTACCTATAGTGGAGAGACGACGATCAAAACCTTGTTTGAACCTTAGAAAGGTATAGGTATTTTTTTCCCTTGTACACGGCAGTTGTTGCCAACCGTAGGTTATACGGTGAGGTTCAACCCAGACCCTTTCCTGCAGGAGAAACCATAAATTGTTGACCACCACGAGATATCGATAGTTGTTTAGCATTGGCGTCAGACCCGTCAGCTATGAAGACCCAGTTTCGGGATAACCTTACCAAGATGAAAGGACAAAGGAATTGAGGAAAAGGTTATGCCACTACCG
>NW_021259476.1:0-1361 GCF_002162155.2 Triticum dicoccoides | reverse complement strand
CCTCGCCGACACCCCATTCACTCTCCCCCGGCTCTCCCTCACTCTCTCTCTCTCACGGCCGAAGCTCACCGTCGCCGCCGTTCGCCTTAGCCACCGTCTCCGACCACCCCTCGCTTCCCCGACCAGCTCAGAAGCTCCGCCTCGACTCCTTCTTCCTCCCCACCGCTCCACGGGTCCCCGGAAGCCCTGCATCACCGCCACGTCGCCGTTCCCCTCTTCGGACTCCGACCACCGTCGCCGTCAAATTCGTCGTCTCCGACGCGTCCCCGAGCCCGCTTCGACGCCCACTGCAACCGCGGTGAGCTACGCCACCGTTTCCCCCTTCTCCCCTGCTCTCTCCCGACCCCTAGGCCCTAGCCCCACCGCGGCCGAAAGCTTCACGCCGCCGGCGATGTCGCCGTCGTGGCCACGATCGCCGTAGCGCCCAACCGAGCACGCCATCGTGCTCCACATCTCACTAGGAGCACGTAGCACGCTCCAACACCCCTCCTAACACCCTGCAACACCGTTCCCGTGCACGACCGAACCCCGGCCGCCGCAGCCGAGCTCGCCGCCGTCGACTCCGGCCACCCCGACCCCAACGGACTCCGCCAAGAGCCGCGGGTCGTCCTCAGCTTCACTCCGGTGGCCTCCGCGGTTCATTTGGTGGCCGAAACGACCAAAACCACTATCGCCGCCGCACTGATGGTCGCCGCCGGCCAGAACACCGGCGAGCTGACATGGCCTAGTTAATTAGCCACTAAACCACCACCTACTGACGCTGACAAGTGGGCCCCAGGGCTTAGTCAAAGCTAACCAGCCTGGGTCAACACGGGATTAGCCCCTGTGTCACTGACGTGTGGACCCCACACGTCAGGTTTGACCCGAGCCAGCCCTGTTGACCTGCTGATGTCACTGTGACGTCAGGCTGACGCAGTAAATGATATTTCTGGATTTAAATTAAATCAGGAAATTCCAGAATATTAATTAAACTTCAAAAATTCATAACTTTTATTCTGTAACTCCAAATTGGACAAATTATATATGAAAAATGATCAGAAAAATCCAATCTACCCATCTGTACTATTTTCATGCATGATCCAACAAGTTAAATGGATGTTTTAATCAGAACAAGGAAAAGCACTTTAAAAGGCCATATTTGAAATTGAAATTTGAATCTTTGATTCAAATTTGTTCAAACCCTTCTGGCTTTAGTTGCATTAGCCCAACACACTCATATTGCCATGTTTCATGCATGCATCATATTGTTGCACATTGTTTGGTGATGCCTGTGTATCGTTATCCTTTACGACAGGATCTGTCCCCGAGGAGTACCGTGACTACCCTAACGAAGAACCGTATCCGTGCATCGAACCATCAGG
>NW_021259475.1:0-672 GCF_002162155.2 Triticum dicoccoides | reverse complement strand
AACCCGGGTCGGCTGCACCGGCGTTTAGCCGCCGGCGAACCCGACGCGGCGGCGGAAGTGATTTTTGCCGTTCCGGCAACCAAACGAGCCGCGGAGGCCACCGGAGAGGAGCTGAGGTCGAGCCGCAGCTCTTGGTGGAGTCCGTTGGGGTCGGGGTGGCCGGAGTTGGCGCCGGCGACGACTTTGGCGGCCACCGGGGTTCGGCCGAAGACGAACTTGACGCTAGAGGGGTCGGTGAGGCTCGGGGAGTGGCTAGCTAGGTGCTAAGTGACATGGTGAGCATGATGGACACCAGTTTGTGGCCGGAGGGTGACCGGGAGCACGTCGGCGACGAGCTCCACGGCGGTGGGTGCGGTTGAGCTCCGGGAGGTCGCTACACGGCTCGGGAGCAAGAACGGAAGGGAGGGGAAGATGGCTAAGCTCACAGTGAGTGCGACGAAGCCCTTGGTGTGGCCGGAGATGAACCGGAACGACGACGGCGTTGAAGGGGATCTCCGGCGACGGCGGACTCAGGCGAGGTCGGTGCGGTGGACTCGGGCGTTGCGAGCGCTCGGGGCTTGGCTGCTCGATGAAGTGGACAGCGGCGGAGCTCCTGGACACGATGAGAGGACGCACGGGTGGCAGGGAGCACGGCTACGACGAAGGCACGGCGATGGTGGCGTCGGCCATGGC
>NW_021259474.1:0-1419 GCF_002162155.2 Triticum dicoccoides | reverse complement strand
GAATAGAGAAATAGGAGGAGGACGGAGAGAGAGATGGCGAATAAAACGACAAGGGTGAAGTGGGGGGAGAGGAAAACGAGAGGCAAATGGAAAATAATGTAATGCGGGAGATAAGGGTTTGTGATGGGTACTTGGTATGTTGACTTTTGCGTAGACTCCCCGGCAACGGCGCCAGAAATCCTTCTTGCTACCCATTGAGCATTGCGTTGGTTTTCCCTTGAAGAGGAAAGGGTGATGCAGCAGATCAGCTAAGTATTTCCCTTAGTTTTTTAGAACTAAGGTATCAATCCAGTAGGAGGCCACGCACGAGTCCCTCGCACCTACACAAACAAATAAACTCCTCACAACCAACGCGATAAAAGGGTTGTCAATCCCTTCACGGTCACCTATGAGAGTGAGATCTCATAGATATGATAAGATAATATTTTTGGTATTTTTATGATAAAGAAAAATAAAGATGCAAGTAAAATAAATGGCAAAGGAAATAACTAAGTATTGGAAGATTAATATGATGGAAAATAGACCCAGGGGCCATAGGTTTCACTAGAGGCTTCTCTAGAGAGCATAAGTATTACGGTGGGTGAACAAATTACTGTTGAGCAATTGACAGAATTGATCATAGTTATGAGAATATCTAGGTATGATCATGTATATAGGCATCACAGCTGAGACAAGTAGACCGACTCCTGCCTGCATCTACTACTATTACTCCACACATCGACCCCTATCTAGCATGCATCTAGAGTATTAAGTTCAAGAGAACAGAGTAACGCTTTAAGCAAGATGACATGATGTAGAGGGATAAACTCATGCAATATGATATAAACCCCATCTTTTTATCCTCGATGGAAACAATACAATACGTGCCTTGCTGACCCTACTGTCACTAGGAAAGGACACCGCAAGATTGAATCCAAAGCTAAGCACTTCTACCATTGCAAGAAAGATCAATCTAGTAGGCCAAACCAAACTGATAATTCGAAGAGACTTGCAAAGATAACCAATCATACATAAAAGAATTCAGAGAAGATTCAAATATTGTTCATAGATAAACTTGATCATAAACCCACAATTCATTGATCTCAACAAACACACCGCAAAAGAAGATTACATCAAATAGATCTCCACAAGAGAGGGGGAGAACTTTGTATTGAGATCCAAAAAGAGAGAAGAAGCCATCTAGCTAATAGCTATGGACCCGAAGGTCTGAAGTAAACTACTCATACTTCATCGGAGAGGCTATGGTGTTGATGTAGAAGCCCTTCGTGATCGATACCCCCTCCGGCAGAGCTCTGAAAAAGGCCCCAAGATGGGATCTCGTGGATACAGAAAGTTACGGTGGTGGAATTAGGGTTTTGGCTCCGTATCTGGTAGTTTGGGGGTACGTAGGTATATATAGGAGGAACGAGTACGTCGGTG
>NW_021259473.1:0-1354 GCF_002162155.2 Triticum dicoccoides | reverse complement strand
CTCTTACTGAAGATAGAAAGTGTTGTTCAAAAAAAAACTGAAGATAGAAAGAGAACATGCATGCAAATTAAAACAACACCGCATATAGCCAAATAAACAGCCTAAATGATAATCTTAATTATTTGTTCACAATAAATCTCTTATTTTTATTGGCTTGTCACTGAAAATAATCTTTGCACATACAGGGTACCTGATGAAGCTATGTACCTAGGGTAGGGTCATGGACCTGTCCTAACTGCCCTACCCAAGGACATCTCTAGAAGAAATCACCTTTCAATCGACTTGAAGGTGTTCCACTCGACAGACTCGAAGTCACTCGATCAAGAAGCGATCACTCGACCAAGATCCAACCACTCGACGGCCAGGAGACCTAAAGTCACCCCGCACGCTAACGGTCGGTCATTAAATAGCTTTTATGGTCATCATAGCACTTTATTACTAGCATTACCAGTAACGCCCTGCCTTAATTTACATTGAACCCTTCGTAACGTGGGCTGGCCGGGGTCCTGGCGCACTCTATATAAGCCAGCCCCCTCCTCCGAGACAAGGGTTCGCACCTCTGTAACTCATACTCACATCATCCAGTCGACCGCTTCCGGGCTCCGAGACGTAGGGTTTTTACTTCTTCTGAGAAGGGCCTGAACTCGTAAACCTTGCGTCCTTGCAACTTCTCCATAGCTAAGATCTCGCCTCTTCATACTTACCCCCCTACATTACTGCCAGACTTAGAACCACGACAGTTAGAGCCCACCGTGGGGCCGGTGTTTTAGCGTTTTGTTGGAGGAGTTGCGATCTTTTCCGATCCGAATCATCATGGTTTTCGATGGAGTTTTGGTGGAGGGCCGCGAGATCCGTCTCGGCGCGCTCACATTCATCGCCGACGACTCCGCCTAGCTTCAGGAAGCTCCGCTCGACGTGGACGCACTCCCTGTCCGCGGGGCAACGCAGTTTAGCGCGTGCGTCCGCGGCGTGCTCCTGCGGCAACCGTCGACCCCCTACCGGTCGGCTCCTCTGTTGTCCTCCCTCCCCGTTTCTCGCCGGTGCAAGCGCTCCGGTCGGTCAAGACTTCAGCGGTGGGTGAGACACACGGTGGCCCGCCAGTCGGCCATCCCTCAAGTCGCGGCGATCGAGCCCGACGAATCCCTCTACGGCCTGTTCGACTGGCTCCGAAGAGACTGCATTCGAATGCGATAGCAGTGATCCGGTGGCAGAGGTTCTGATGGTCGACGGACCGCCCAGTCCCCCCGGTTTTACCCGCACCGACGGAGGCGCGGGAGGAGGCGACCCGTCGCGTCTCCATGAAGAGTATCTTCCCGAGCCTCTCACGTCGCTGCAGAGAGAAGAACTTCGCCGC
>NW_021259472.1:0-809 GCF_002162155.2 Triticum dicoccoides | reverse complement strand
CGGCGGAGGCGAAGGTGACGGAGACGTGACGGTCGCCGGAGATGCAGGAATCACCTCAGGCGAGCTCGGGACAGACGACTCCGGGCTGCATGGCGAAGACTGGCCCGACGACAGGGGCTCAGAGGCCATGGGCGAACCGAGAGTGGGCGAGGCCAGCTCCGGTGACACCGGCCCAGACGGCCTTGGCGAGGCGAGAGCAGGCGAGGCCGGCCCTGATGAGAAGGGCCCAGACACCCTGGGCGAGGCAGGGGCGGGCGAGGCCAGGCCTGGTGATGACTGCCCCGACGCCCTGGGCGAGACGGGGACCGAGGAGGCCGGCCCAGTCGGCGGGGTTGAAGGGCGCGACGATGGCGAAGGCAGCCCAGAAGCCAGAGGCAACCGGGCCAGGACGTCGATCGGCCGTGCATGAGCACGGAAACCGAGGCCATGCAGGGGCGCCATGTGCTCCTCATGCACAACAGAAGGTGCCGAGGATGAAGGCGATGGCGACGAAGAGGAAGATGGCACTTCCAGAATCTCCAAACGAGCCCCACGACCAGTGCCTGCACCATGGTTAGGCAACAATAGAGGAGAATATGCAACATCATCAAATTGGTCAGAAGCAACAGAGGATGAATGCATGACAGGTGGCTCGGTAGTGGACACAGGGAGTTTGGCAAAGGGAAAAACATGCTCATCAAACACAACATCCCGAGAGATGTAGACACGATTAGTGGGCACATGAAGACATTTGTATCCTTTATGAAGAGAGCTATAACCAAGAAAAACACACTTCTTGGAACGAAACTCGAGCTTACGCTTGTTATATG
>NW_021259471.1:0-954 GCF_002162155.2 Triticum dicoccoides | reverse complement strand
TTTCATTGAAGCCGACCTTAAGCACTGAGATCTGTATGTGTGATTTAAGATACAGCTACTACCATGCATTGGGCCCTGAAATACGACCCCGCTCGACTTCTTATTCACCCTAGCTCTCTGTCCAGGAGTTGCAAGTAGTTTCTGGTGTTTGTAGCCTACTGGAGGCCGTGGACAGCGCTGACCGTAGGGGTGGGCTGTGATGCGGTAGGTACGTGGCACGGTGTACCGAATACCCGTTAGGTATCTCGGGAACCCTGTTCACATCGTTCGGGGCCGTATGGGAAACCTCGGCCGGACTCCCTGCGGATGGAACCTGAATAGGCGATAAACCTGGACTAGAGGCTTAAGTGTTTAGGTAGGTCGTGGTCTACACCCACGTCGGCTTTCGCTTGAAGTCTGCTGAGCACATATCGTGTGCAGACGCTAAGTGGTGGAAACATGTATGAAGAAGTACACCCCTGCAGGGTTATCATAATCTATTCGAATAGGCGCGTCCGCGGTAAAGGACTACTTGGTTGCCTATACAGTTCATAGACAAGTAAATGGAAACTGCTAAAAGCCTCAAGATAAGTGTGAGTGCCGAGGATGGCTCTTCCGTAGGAAGACGGAGGTGGATCCTCGGTAGTGTATTGAAGTGGTGAGTAGTGGACTCGTGTGCGCAAAACCATTTCAAGTTGGAGTATCGTAGGATAGTCTAGCCAAGAGTCAAAGCTGGCTTGCTGCAATAACTCCACCAACCCTTCTTGATAATATGCATGTATGTAGGATCTGATGTAAGTCTTGCTGAGTACCTTTGTACTCATGTTGCTATAATCTACATTTTTACAGAAGACGCTGCAACCCCTTCTGATGGGTTCTATGTAGACGTTGACATCAACGAGTAGGCTAAAGACCCAGGTGGTGACCCTGAGCTTGTGAAGGACCACGTAGTATAGCTAGGCTTTCCAAGCCTCT
>NW_021259470.1:0-1265 GCF_002162155.2 Triticum dicoccoides | reverse complement strand
CGGAATGTCATCATCAATAGTAACAAGGTCTTACTGACAGAGTTGTACATCGAGGTGTTTGCACAAGCAGTGGATTATTACTGCTTATATCATATAGATCATAGAAAAGGTTTAAACAAACAAATGGAAGGAAATATGATCATCAGATTAAACAGAACAATGGAAAGGAAAATATGTTTAAACACATATTTCGAGGGTATATCCTTCCCAAGGACAAGCAGAGCAAGATATCCATGACAGGATATAAAGTAGAAAACCATTTAGGTAAGGGGGGAGGAATCTCATGATATTACTCATACAACGGTGTTAGGATAATTGATAATTAAAATATAGCATCGTGCTTCAAACGTGCCTGTTGAAAATCGGAGTACCATTGACATGCTTTGAGATAGCAGTGACATGGTCTTCAGGTGAAGATCAGACTTTGGAAACACGAAGGATCCATCAAGAATAACTTGTAGAATAAGTCTTACAATTTCCTCATGGATGAATGGATAACCTTGCTGAAAAGGAATCTATAATGATAGGTCCTCCAGCCGGGGGGGGGGGGTGCTAGGCATGACATCATGTTACCGGGTCATCAAAGGATCAACGTCATAACTCTTGGAAGGTTGTCCCAACCATCATATCTGACCGAGATTCAGATCCGATTGGTGTCAGGATACCTGAGACTCAGGATGTCCGAGAAGAAAAGGCGCAACACAAATCGTTGAAATGGCATTGCAAGCTTCTCGGGAAATGAACTATGGGAGCGGGTTTCTGAAGCAATAGTTCACCATTAAACCAGGGAGAGGACAAGGAGGTGTCTGGTGAACTCAACGGCAATTCACCAATATTCCCAAAAGATGGATGTCCACAATTAAGTGAACAAGGAGATAACATTCGTCAGATCAAATGATATAAGGAAGTATGCTCGAGGAAAACATACACAATTAAACATTGGTTGAAAGGTGCGCCCGCAATATGGGTTGGGTTGCACGACCAATGTCAGAATGGTAATGCAATAATCAATAGCCTAAGAATGAACTTTCGACCATTAACTTCAAAGAGATAGGGTTGCTAGAAGGAAAGAATCCAAACAACACCGTTCACTTGTTGGAATTAACACAGGGACCAAGAAAGAATGGTGATGGTGAGAAGTATTTCTATGTCAAGAATTCTCAAGAGGTGGAACAAATCTCAGAACATTCTTGACATAAAGGATGGTAATACTCCAAGGTAAAGAAGAACAATTGCAGGATAGCAAGGAACTCAAGGTATAACAC
>NW_021259469.1:0-603 GCF_002162155.2 Triticum dicoccoides | reverse complement strand
AAGAACCAAGGATAGTTAGCACACATCTCTTCAAATATTGCAAATTTCAAATATTAAAACTGGATAAGAACAAAGGATAGTTAGCACACATCTCTTCAAATATAGCAAATTTCAAATATTAAAACTTGATAAGAACCAAGGATAGTTAGCACAGATCTCTTCAAATATTGCAAATTTCAAATATTAAAACTTGATAAGAACCAAGGATAGTTAGCACACATCTCTTCAAATATAGCAAATTTCAAATATTAAAACTTGATAAGAACCAAGGATAGTTAGCAAAAATCTCTTCAAATATTGCAAATTTCAAATATTAAAACTTGAGAAGAATCAAGGATAGTTAGCACACATCTCCTCAAATATTGCAAATTTCAAATATTAAAACTTGATAAGAACCAAGGATAGTTAGCACACATCTCCTCAAATATTGCAAATTTCGAATATTAAAACTTGATAAGAACCAAGCATAGTTAGCACACATCTCTTCAAATATTGAAAATTTAAAACATTAAAACTTGATAAGCACCAAGGATAGTTAGCACACATCTCCTCAAATATTGAAAATTTCAAATATTAAAACTTGATAAGAACCAAGGATAGTTA
>NW_021259468.1:153693-156351 GCF_002162155.2 Triticum dicoccoides | reverse complement strand
AATGAGCGTTGAGGCTCGCGGAGGATATCGTTATGTTCTCACTCTCACTGATGACTTGAGTAGATATGGGTATGTCTACTTAATGAAACACAAGTCTGAGACCTTTGAAAAGTTCAAGGAATTTCAGAATGAGGTAGAGAATCAACGTGACCGAAAGATAAAATTCTTACGATCAGATCGTGGAGGAGAATACTTAAGTCACGAATTTGGTACACACTTAAGGAAATGTGGAATCGTTTCACAACTCACGCCGCCTGGAACACCTCAGCGAAACGGTGTGTCCGAACGTCGTAATCGCACTCTATTGGATATGGTGCGGTCTATGATGTCTCTTACCGATTTACCGCTATCATTTTGGGGATACGCTCTAGAGACAGCTACATTCACTTTAAATAGGGCACCGTCTAAATCCGTTGAGACGACACCGTATGAATTATGGTTTGGAAAGAAACCTAAGCTGTCGTTTCTAAAAGCTTGGGGATGCGATGCTTATGTCAAGAAACTTCAACCTGAAAAGCTCGAACCCAAGTCGGAAAAATGCGTATTCATAGGATACCCTAAGGAAACTGTCGGGTATACCTTCTACTTAAGATCCAAAGGCAAGATCTTTGTTGCCAAGAACGGATGCTTTCTGGAAAAAGAGTTTCTCTCGAAAGAAGTAAGTGGGAGGAAAGTAGAACTCGATGAAGTACTACCTCTTGAGCGGGAAAGTGGCGCAGCGCAGGAAACCGTTCCTGTGATGCCCACACCAACTGAAGAGGAAAACAATGATGATGATCAAGGTACTTAGGATCAAGTTACTACTGAACTTCGTAGGTCCACAAGGACACGTTCCGCGCCAGAGTGGTACGGCAACCCTGTCCTGGAAATCATGTTGTTAGACAACAATGAACCTTCGAACTATGAAGAAGCGATGGCGGGCCCGGATTCCAACAAATGGCTTGAAGCCATGAAATCCGAGATAGAATCCATGTATGAAAACAAAGTATGGACTTTGACAGACTTGCCCGATGATCGGCGAGCGATAGAAAACAAATGGATTTTTAAGAAGAAGACGGACGCGGATGGTAATGTTACCATTTATAAGGCTCGACTTGTCGCTAAGGGTTATCGACAAGTTCAAGGGATTGACTACGACGAGACTTTCTCTCCCGTAGCGAAGCTGAAGTCCGTCCGAATCATGTTAGAAATTGCCGCATACTATGATTATGAGATATGGCAGATGGACGTCAAAACGGCATTCCTTAACGGACATCTTAAGGAAGAGCTGTATATGATGCAGCCGGAAGGTTTTGTCGATCCTCGGAACGCTAACAAAGTATGCAAGCTCCAGCGATCCATTTATGGACTGGTGCAAGCATCTCGGAGTTGGACCATTCGCTTTGATGAGATGATCAAAGCGTTTGGGTTTATGCAGACTTATGGAGAAGCCTGCGTTTACAAGAAAGTGAGTGGGAGCTCTGTAGCATTTCTCATATTATATGTAGATGACATACTACTGATGGGAAATAATATAGAATTTCTGGACAGCATTAAGGCCTACTTGAATAAGTGTTTTTCAATGAAGGACCTTGGAGAAGCTGCTTACATATTAGGCATCAAGATCTATAGAGATAGATCGAGACGCCTCATAGGTCTTTCACAAAGCACATACCTTGATAAGATTTTGAAGAGGTTCAAAATGGATCAGTCCAAGAAGGGGTTCTTGCCTATGTTACAAGGTGTGAGACTGAGCTCGGCTCAGTCACCGACCACGGCAAAAGATAAAGAAGAGATGAGTGTCATCCCCTATGCTTCAGCCATAGGATCTATTATGTATGCCATGCTGTGTACCAGACCCGATGAAAACCTTGCCGTAAGTTTGGTAGCAAGATACCAAAGTAATCCCGGCAAGGAACACTGGACAGCGGTCAAGAATATCCTGAAGTACCTGAAAAGGACGAAGGACATGTTTCTCGTTTATGGAAGAGACGAAGAGCTCGTCGTAAAGGGTTACGTCGACGCTAGCTTCGACTCAGATCTGGATGACTCTAAGTCACAAACCGGATACGTGTATATGTTGAATGGTGGAGCAGTAAGCTGGTGCAGCTGCAAGCAGAGCGTCGTGGCGGGATCTACGTGTGAAGCGGAGTACATGGCAGCCTCGGAGGCAGCGCATGAAGCGATTTGGGTGAAGGAGGTCATCACCGACCTAGGAGTCATACCCAATGCGTCGGGGCCGATCAAACTCTTCTGTGACAACACTGGAGCTATTGCCCTCGCCAAGGAGCCCAGGTTTCACAAGAAGACCAGGCACATCAAGCGTCGTTTCAACTCCATCCGTGAAAATGTTCAAGATGGAGACATAGAGATTTGCAAAGTGCACACGGATCTGAATGTCGCAGATCCGCTGACTAAACCTCTCTCGCGTGCAAAACATGATCAACACCAGAACTCTATGGGTGTTCGATTCATCACAATGTAACTAGATTGGTGACTCTAGTGCAAGTGGGAGACTGTTGGAAATATGCCCTAGAGGCAATAATAAAAGTATTATTATATTTCAATGTTCATGATAAATGTCTTTTATTCATGCTATAATTGTATTATCCGGAAATCGTAATACACGTGTGAATACTTAGACCACAATATGTCCCTGGTGAGCCTCTAGTTGACTAG
>NW_021259468.1:151634-152442 GCF_002162155.2 Triticum dicoccoides | reverse complement strand
CCCTTCTCCCTTCCCCCTATAAATAGAGGGGTGAGGGGAGGGCAGCCGGACCACCCTCCAAGGCGCAGCCCTCCCCTCTCCAACACCTCTCCTCCTCCGTTGTGTGCTTGGCGAAGCCCTGTCGGAGTACTGCCTCTCCACCATCACCACGCCGTCGTGCTGCCGGTGGAGCTGTCTTCCTCAACCTCTCCTTCCCCTTGCTGGATCAAGAAGGAGGAGACGTCTCCCGTCCCGTACGTGTGTTGAACGCGGAGGTGCTGCCCGTTTAGCACTTGGTCATCGGTGATTCGAATCACGTCGAGTACGACTCCATCATCACCTTGCAAGCTTCCGCACGCGATCTACAAGTGGTATGTAGATGCAAACTCTCTCCCTTGACTCGTTGCTTAGATGAACTCATAGATGGATCTTGGTGAAATCGTAGGAAAAATTTTAATTTTCTGCAACGTTCCCCAACACATCCGGGCCAAACCCACAGCTAAATCCACTCTGTGTAGACCCGACGCGTCAGTTTCCCCCTCCAGGTGCCGGCGGCGGCGGCACCGTCCGTGAGGGGGGCCACGCACCGGAGACGCGTGCCGCCTCTTCGGACATGCCATAACACCACCCCGCATGTATAAGGGCCCGGTACGACGCTCCGGTGGCATTGCTACCCCCAAGGCCCCCGTCCCGCCTAACCCTGGACCGATTGACCACGAGATCTAGCCCTTTGACTTCCCACGGACGGGCATTGACCAGTGGACCTCTCCACCCGGTTGTGTCAGTTCGGCCCAGAGGGACACCGGGGAGCAACATCCGGGCCAAACCC
>NW_021259468.1:146282-151397 GCF_002162155.2 Triticum dicoccoides | reverse complement strand
GGGCACGCACCGGAGACGCGTGCCGCCTCTTCGGACATGCCACAACACCATCCCGCATGTATGAGGGCCCGGTACGACGCTCCGGTGGCATTGCTACCCCCCGAGGGGCCCCGTCCCGCCTAACCCTGGAGCGGTTGACCACGAGATCTAGCCCTTCCCACGGACGGGCTTTGACTAGTGGACCTCTCCACCCGGTTGTGTCAGGTCGGCCCAGAGGGACACCAGGGAGCAACATCCGGGCCAAACCCATAGCTAAATCCACTCCGTGTAGACCCGACGCGTCAGTTTCCCCCCTCCAGGTGCCGGCGGCGGCGCCGTCCGTGAGGGGGGGCACGCACCGGAGACGCGTGCCGCCTCTTCGGACATGCCACAACACCACCCGGTTGTGGTAGGTCATCCGATATATATATAAGCAGAGCAAAGTCCCCTTCGTGTAGACCCGATGCGGCTGTTCCCCATTCCAGGTGCCGGCTGGCGGCGACACCGTTCGTGAGGGGGGTCTCACCGCTCTGTACAGAACCGAAAAATAATGTATGTATGCTTATTAACACGTACTATATGTAAGTTAGTCAAATAATAATATTTAAGAAAACATAAAATATAGCTATGAAAAAAAAAGAAAAAAAACTATGCCGTCGGCATAGCTGCGGCCAGGGCAAATGGCCGGCGCGCTGTGGATCGGTGATGTGGCATCTATGCCGACGGCAGCCGTCGGCATAGGTGGTGGTCAGTGCGCCTCGGATCGATGACATGGTAAACGCATCTATGCCGACGACGTCCCGTCTCGGCCGTCGGCATAGATCGGACGCCGTTAGCCGCACGGCACGAGCGGAATCGCCGGGCCCGCAACTATGCCGACGGCCCATGTATGCCGACGGCCACTGTAGGCGTAACTTGGGCTAAGCCGACGGCTCTTCTGGGCCGACGGGGGCCGTCGGCATTGCTCGGGATAGCCCGACGACTTTATTACGCCGACGGCCTGGACATGGCTGTCGGCATAGCCCAGACTAGGCCGACGGGGGTCATCAACATATATATGGCCGTCGGCATAAGGCTATGTTCCGGTAGTGTCTAGCGCTCTTTTCGAGAGAACGTTACGCCACGTCAGCGAAAAGCGGACCCCATCTGTCATAAACACACTTAACTGAGCCAAATCCGCCGATCGGTGGTTTTTGCAAAACAATTACGCTGAACATGGTGCTTTCTGCAGCGAATCTGTATCCTAGTGTTTTTCGCAAATCTAACCCTCAAAATGGTAGTTTTATGCAATTTACTCGGATTAATTGGATGGATGGATCGGCCGGCCGGGAGCAGTACGTCCGGAAAGGCATGCAGCAGTACGTGCTGAAACTGGGTCTGGATCGATCGGGCAGGGCTGGTTGTCGCGACTTAACTTCGTGGCCAGGCTGCACTCGCATTTGGGCGACAGGTTGCGCGCGCCGGACAGCGACGGCGGCGAGCGCGTCCAAGCCTTGGCAACCCGGACGAGGCGAAAGCCGGGCTGGTTTGTCGCCATGCACGGGACGCTCTCGCCGGAGCGGAGGCGGGGGCGGAGGTGAGGCCGGGACCGGGCGTGCGTGCAAAGATGAGACGGGCCTACATGTGCGGGCGCTGGGGCACGGCCGGGGCCATGTGGTGTGTCGCTCGTTCGTTCCATCTCACATGGACATGGTGATGGTGGCATGGCCGACGGGGACGCGCGCGGTCGAGCGCGCCACGCCGGGCGCGCCTCCGTGTCGTGTCGCGCGACGCCAGCCAGGCCCAGGGGCACTCTGATGGACGTGCCGAAGGCGCTCCCCAACCCAACGCTTAGCTGCGGATCGTCGGCAAACAGAGAGCGAGAGGAAGACGAAGAGTGAGGCCGTTCGATCGAGGGGAGGCCACACAGTAAAACTAGAAGGATGCCAAGTTACTTAGGGCATCTCCAGCCGTTGGCCCTCCAGGAGAGGCAAAAAAACGCCCCCTTAGGGCGCACCGGCGCTAAACCGCGCACTGGGGATGTGATGCCCCCCAGTCGCAGCGCCCACGGTTAGTCCAAAAAGTCAAACACGGCGCTAAAACGACTCAAATTTAACGCAAACATCGGCGAGTTCATTCAAACTTAAACATATTTTACAAAAAAGAAAAGAAAAAAAACTATCGCGGGCTACCCCCGCCGTCTCCCTCGCCGCCCGCCGTCTCCCTCGCCGCCCGCCCACGCGGTTCTACATGCCGAGGAGGCGGTAGAACCGCGTGTAGTCACCGCCGTCGTCGTCATCATCGTCGCCGTCGTCGTCGCCGCCTCCGCCGTCCCTGCTGCATCCCTCCCCCGGTTGGCGCGGTGGGTTGGACGGTCCAGGGGCGTCGTTGTCATCGTCGTTGTCGAGGACCACGACGCCGTGCTCGTCCTCGCGCCCACGCTTGCGGGCGGCGATCTCCTCCAGGGCCCGGCGCTGCCGGACCATCTCGTCGCGGAGGTAGTCGTCCCGCGCCCACCGCATGGCGTCCTCGTCGGAGAAGCCGCGCCGGGCTATCTCCTCGTACTCCGCGGGGAGGACGGGCTCCGCCTTGGGCTCGGCGAGGACGAAGCGGTCGGTTGGTGCAGAGGCGTTGGCGCCGCCGGAGCTGCGGGTGCGCGCGCTGACCGGCGTGTCCTGGGGCTTCGGCTTGACAGGGCGGAGGCAGGGCGAGCCGCCGGACGAGGAGGAGGACCCCTCGGTCTCCATGCGCCTCGGGGTCCAGGAGCTTCCCCGGCGGCGTGAGAAGGAAGGGGGAGCGGGGTACTCCAGGCGCGGCGTGTTGCCGCCCTCGATGTACTCGAGGACGGCCTCCAACGTGCGCCCGAGCACGCCCCACCACAGACGCTGGCCGGCGGTGTTGAGCCTGCCGTAGGGCACGACGCCGTTGGTGGCCTCGAGCTGCTCGGCCTGACGGCGGCGGAAGTAAGGTTCCCAGAGCGGGCTGTCGGGGACGTACCGTGGCGCCTCCCTCGCCGCACGCGGCAGGTTCGAGCGGATGTGTGCGATCTCCGCACGCCGCGCCGCGTCGGTCGGTACCGGGGGCACCGGCACGCCGCCCACGCTGATCCTCCACGTCCCGGCCACCCGCATGTCCGGCGGGACCGGGTACTCGGCCTCGTAAAGGAGGCGAGCCTCGTCTTCGTGAAGATGGCGGCGGCCGAAGCCATTCGCCGCCGCGCCGTCGCCTGGGAAGCGCTCGGCCATGGGTGTGAACTGGGGACGGCGAAAGAGAGGAGAGGAGAGGGAGGAAACGACGGCGGCGAGAGAGTGTGAGTCGCCGAGTGCGCCGGGGCGCTTCATATATAGGCCAAGGCGCGCGTGTCACCGTGTGTACGCGTGGCGGGCGAGGGAGGGCGAGGGACGCGCGTCGTCCGGTCTTCACTACGCCGCCCGTGAGACATCAATGGTGCAGGCTGACCGGCGCGGCAGCACGACAATTTTGGCATTGATTCGCCGCGGGAAACGAGGCGATGAGGACGACGAAGGGCCGAGAAGAGAGCCGTGTCGCTGACGCGGCGGGCCCGCGGCTTTTTCGCGCCAAAACAGTTCGCCCGGCGCCCCCTGGCGCCCCCAGCGCGCCGGGTTCGGGCTGGGTCCGCCGGCGCTGTTTTCGGCCCAAGCCGGCGAAAATCGGGCTCCTGAAGGCGCGACTGAGCCGTTTTTTCAGCGCCGGCGCGAAAAAAACGCCTGGGAAGGCCTTCCTGGGGCCCGGCTGGAGATGCCCTTACTTACTTCAAGTGGGTCTTGCGTGCATTGGATTCATTCACATTCCACAGCAAGTCGCTGGCTAGCTAGGAAAGGAAACGGTGGTCGGGCCGGGTACAAGCCTACTCAACAGCGACGTACGTGGACGTGGTAGCCTGAGCACGTACACATCCATCATCATATATACGTAGGCTGCTCCGGTCTGGTCCCCGGACCGGACGTACGGGTGTGCTGGTCGACGTCAGTCCCACGTGAAGGCCATGAGCAGCGGGGGCGCAACACGGCGACGGCGAGAACCGGTTTTAATGCGCGCCTTGGCGTCGCGCGGCCGCGTCCGTCTCATGCTCGGGATCGCGGTCTACCGTGTCTGCAACAACGATGGGCTCCCACTGCCAGGATTTTATTCTTGCACCATGCACCCATCATCATCCCCATCGCTTCATCCTTGTCAGGCCTAGCACTAGCAAAACGGCCGCCCTACGCGTTGGCCGGACCTTTGGTTGAACTCGTTTTATTTTCAGGAGTAGTTTGTAATAGGATCTGAACCAAATGGTTTCTCTGAGTGAAAAAAGGCGTTGGCCGGACCAAGACAACAACGGCGCGATAGGCCGTCTCCCCCCGCCCTCACATTTCAGTTCAATCCAAAATCCGCAGCATCTAATTTTTGCACACGGTCTTCTATTTTTTTCTTTGCTTTTGTTAACATCGCCACAATAAAAGAAAGCATGACAAGAAGTCACAACATTTCAAAAATCATGCGAGCATTTTTCTTGTATGTATGCAGCAAGTCCTCATTGATCACGTCAAAAAATCACATAGAAAAATAGTCGCTGAATATGCAGCATGTGAACCAACGATACGCCGCATGCACGCAACATGTGCATGAGATCTGTTGAGTAACGTGATTGTATTAGAAAACATAGATTAGACTAGAAAATATTATAGCTTGCCTTGTACTTCAAGTAGATCATGTACTCCTATATATATGCCCACGAGGTTCAAGCAATACAACGAATAATTCCACCAAATCCCTCTCTCTCTTCTAACATGGTATCGGTTTCCGGGTTCTAAACCCTAGCCGCCGTCGCTTCCGCACCCGCGCGCCGCCCCTGGGGCGGTCGGCCTCCATGACCGCCGCCGGGGGCCGCGCCGCCCGTACCTGGGGTTCGTCCGCCTGTCGTGTTGACCGGCTGGTCTAGAGAGTCTTTTCCCCGAGTCCTTGCTCCGGGGTTTTTCTCTCCCGCCAGTCATCTTGATCGGCGGTTTTTTTTTGTTTTTCCGATCTAATCTTGATCGGTTTGCGTCGCCCAACGCCGCTGTCGAACCCGTGCGCCTCTATTCCAACCCCGGCGTGATCGGCCGGCATCTTCACCGACCCGGCGGCCTCGCGCGTCTGCCCGCCGGTCGCCCC
>NW_021259468.1:143024-145878 GCF_002162155.2 Triticum dicoccoides | reverse complement strand
CGACCGCGCGTCTGCCCGCCAGTCGCCCCGACCCGGCGGCCTCGCGCATCGTCCGCGCGTTTGCCTGCCGGTTGCTCCGACCAGGCGGCCCTTCGTCGCCACCGTTCGCGCGCCGACCCGCCCGTCGATGTATGTCGGCCGTCACCGTCCTGCTCCGATTGGGACTCCTGCATCACCCGACCCGGCGGCATCGCGCCATGCGGCGGCCAATCATAGCCGCCCTGCCGCCCGCCGTCGCCGGCTTCATCTCGGACTCCGCCGCCACCCCGTCTCCACCGAGCGGCGTGCCCGACCTCGCGCGCGATCGGATTGATCACCCGCCCGCCGCCGCGATCCGCCTCGTCTACGCCGGGCGACCGACCTGGCTCGTCGGTTGCGCGCGCCTCCGCGGGTCCCGTGAAGATCATCCCCGAGTTCAGCGCGTCCCTCCACCGATCGAGCAATGGGCTGCCGTTGCGTCGCCCCGTCGGGCCGCAGTGCCGCCGCCCCGTCTTCTTCTCCCAGCTGCACCGACCCACATCACCGCTGCGTCGCCCCTTTAGGCTGTAGTGCCGCGGCCCGCGGTCCACCGCCGCCCCGAGGCCGTCCGCTCCTGGTCGTCCCCGTGGCCGCACCGACCCTTGCGTCGCCCCGTCGGGCCGTAGCGAGCATGGCACGCGGTCCACGCACCCGTCCCGAGGCTGTCCCCGCGGTTGCACCGACCCACACTCCTCCGCCGCGCCGCCCCGAGGTCTTCCCGTCGTCGCCCCGACCTGCCCACCGCCGTTGCGTCGCCTCTTCGGGCCGTAGTGCCACGACCGGAGTCCACTTTGCCGTCACTGCACGTTGACTTCATGTGGTATGTGTCGCGCCGTTTTCCTTGGCGCGGGAACGCCACCGTCCGCGACCGGTCTTCGTCACGCTGTCAGGATTCTTCGCCTACTTCGAGCATCGCCGCCGCGCTCCTAACCTAGCGGCCGCCGCCGCTTTCCTTTGGCCGCCGCTGCCGCTACCCCGTAGCCGCCGCAGCTGCCCGTCCACCTCCTTCGTCTTCATCCAGCACTAGCCCGGCGTCAGCGTCGCCGTCATCTACCCCGACCACTTCGTCTACTCCGACCACTATTGGTGACACTGGCCCCGCGCCGATGGACGCTGCAACAGTCGTCGAGTTCTTATCTGCTGGCCCTCCGACTTCTTCGACATGGCGTACAGCTCGTGCAGATCCCTAGTCTACACATGCCCGGTGCTGGCAACACCACCGCGTGCCTTCGTCTATGATGTGTCCCCGGGGTTGGCAACCCCGGCGCGATGCGTCGTCAACATCATCTCCGTCCTGACGCACCACTACTTCGACACCACTGCGCCCATGCTAACTCGGCGCCTCCTTGCGCCCGCGGCTCCATGGCGACTTTCTCGACACCGGCCACCCCGACTCGACATCGACCACGGCATTCTTCGCATGGCTACCTCGACCACGGCTCCACCACACACGCTCTCGGCTACATCAACAAACGGCACAAAGGGCTACCCCCTGCTTGAGCAACCTCGTTGGTTTCCACTCCAGCCACGACTCCGCGATGCGTCGACTGTTACGACTGTGGGGGGTGTCCGTCGGCTTGCCTTTGGATTCTTCTCCAGTCTCACCGTCTGCGTCGCTACCGTTGTGACTGCGGGGGGATGTTGAGTAACGTGATTGTATTAGGATACATAGGTTAGACTAGGAAATATTCTGGCTTGCCTTTTACTCCAAGTAGATCATGTACTCCTATATATATACCTACGAGGCTTAAGCAATACAACGAACAATTCCACCAAATCCCTCTCTCCCTTCTAACAAGATCTCCAAAATCCCCGCAGCATGTTGCCCATGTCTTTGTAGGAAAACACACATGACATAAAAGCTTCTATGCAATGTCGAAAATCGGGGTCGCTGATGATGAACCTAGCTTTTAGAGTCCCGTCGTTGTCAGATCTGGCAAGCCCGGAGCTATCACCATAGTGTGGCCACCGCGGCCAGCTTTGATAGCACCTTCCGAGCCAGGGAGTAGAGACACAAGGCTCCATTGAAGTAAAAATACGGTGCCTTGTGGTCTTCTGCCCCCATGTAACAACCATCGACCGTTCCTTATCAGGCCTAGCAAATACCACTGGTAGATTTATGAGTGCTTCACCACTACAAAAAAGGGTCATTGCTAATCAGTTGTCAATGGCGGCTAGAAGGAAACCCATTAGTATTTTCCTCCTTTCACTTTTCATTTTATTTATCTTTTGGTTTCTTCGCCATTATTTATGTTGGTTTTGACTATTTATAAGTTTTCTTTTGCTTTCTAGATTTTTTTTAAATGTTTTCAGAGATACATAAACATTATTTCATTAAGATCATTTTTTCTGAGGCAGATGAACAAAGATACAAGAACTTCTGTCCACTATCAAACAGATTTAAATAAAATAAAAGTAAACACTTTCAGATTTATAAAGAAAAGTGGTAGGTTTTATTAGGGGTAGGTATTGTACAATAATTTTTTGAGGGATAGGTAATGTACATGCATAATTTACTACGCATTTGTTATTTTGATACCTCGTAAATTAAATTCTGGTTGAACTTGGAGATTCACATGCTAATAGAATACCACCTTCTCAACATACACATTTTCAAGAATTTTTTAAACTTCATAACATAGTTTTCTACTTTGTCTTTACCGGTTTCCACTTTAATTTGATTTCCATGGAATATTCTCTTTAAACCAACCATGTGGAAAATGCTATTCATTGTTCATAGCAATGAATTGTCGCTATATTGCCCACCTCTCCCAACATTGACTGGTCCCTTCAGCAGTAAACGATAGCTGATTCCCACCAATTTTCATTTACCTTT
>NW_021259468.1:141112-142773 GCF_002162155.2 Triticum dicoccoides | reverse complement strand
TTTTGGTTTCATTTTTTCTATTTAACGTTTTTGGGTTTTATTTTTATTTCCCCCTTTCAATCTATGAATAAATTAGAAATTCATGAACACTTGTATATATTCATGAACTTCTTTCAAAAAGAAGCAGGTTCAACTGTATGAACATTTTTAGGTTACCAACTTTTTTTAATAATACACAAATCAGTGAAAAATTGTTAGCCCCCTTTTCAGTATGAGTAGCTACCGGGTTTTTATCCTCAAGCGGGAGGGCTACTTGGGAAGGTCCATCCACCCGTGCAGCCACTGTCCGTCGCTAAGTACTGCTAAGAGCGATGAAAAGGACATCCCCAACCATGCGAAAGATATATCTCACTCCGTCTCGCAGCACGCAATCTCCAGATGGGCCGGTCCAATAATGGTTTCTGGGCAGCGGGTTTTAGGAAGCTTCTATGGCTGGTTCGGACCGGTTTTGGTAGTTGATATTTTTTTGGTGTGTTCTTTGTGTCAGTTTTCATATAATTTTCTTTTGGTTTTTTGTGCCAAATTTCTTCATGTTTCCAATACTTTTCTCCTTATTTTAATAGATTTTATACAATTTTGTATACACACAAAACATTTTTGATACACATTGAACATTTTCAAATAAATGTTTTAATTTTTTCGAATACATGTCCAAAATTTTTGAACACAAATTTAACATTATTTTGTATGTTATGAAACATTTTGTTAAATTACGTGAACAATACTTTTCATTGTATAAGTTTCATGGACATTTTCGTGTTAACATTTTTTTAAGTGTCACCTACATTGAATGGTACAAAATATTTATTTTTAATTATGCATACATTTTATAAAGTTATAAAGACATTTTTAGAAGCAGCATGTACATTTTTCGAAATGCTTGAAAAGAAATTTGAATGTCACGAACATTATTTAAGTGCTATCAACATTTTTTGAAAACTGTGTTAACCTTTGTCTAATATGCACTGAACATTTATTTTTTATGTAAATTATTATTTTTGTATGCTTTCAATAATACAAACAAAAGTAGGAAAACACCAAAAAAACGAATGAATGAAGAAGGAGAAAAAAAATGGACAGATCAACATGAACCTACTTGGGCTGGCCATGTTGTAGCGATGCACCTTTCTTTTAGGGGAAGCGGTGCGCCTTTGAGGTGTGACTTCCTTTGGTCATGCATGAACCTATCCCCACCCACAAACTATGTGGCATTTTTTCTTGGGCTAATTTGATGTTTGGGTGAAAGGTAGGGTTTGGCTGGGCGGTTATGAGGGCCTAATATTTTAGCCCCTGTTTGGCGGCCTACGAATTTACATATGCATTATAACATACCAGAAATCTGAAACTACCAATGCTCTCTTGATCTATGGATTTGCATCAAACATTACTGATGCTCGCAAAAGGGGCCACACTACCTCGAAAATGAATTTATGTGTGAACTTGGAATTTTACATGCTAATACAATACCACCTTCTTAACATATCAATTTATTACAGAATGTTTGAAACTTCAAAACATACTTTTCTACTTCGTGTTTACCAGTCTCTACCGTAACTTAATATCAATGGGACATTCTGTTTAAACGAACCATGTGGGAAATGCTATTCATTGTTCACGGCAATGAATAATTTCTATATTGCGCACCTCTCAAAAAGGTGTTG
>NW_021259468.1:103410-140594 GCF_002162155.2 Triticum dicoccoides | reverse complement strand
AATTCGAACCCTGCAGCATCTAATTCTCGTACGCGGTCTTCTATTTTTTCTTTGCTTTTGTTATAATAACATCGCCACAATTAAAAAAAGTCACAACATTTCAAAAATCATACAAGCATTTGCAGCAAAAAATCGCACAGAAGAATAGTCGCTGCATATGCAGCATGTGAACCGACGATCTGCAGCATGCACGCAACATGTGCACGAGACCACCAAAATCCCCGCAGCATGTCCCCCATGTCTTTGTAGGAAAACACACATCACACAAAAGCTTCTATGCAATGTCGAAAATCAGGGTCGCTGATGATGAACCTAGCTTTTAGAGTCCTTCCGTTATCAGATCCGGCAAGCCCGGAGCTATCCCCATAGTGTGGCCATGGCGCAAGCTTTGATAGCACCTTCCGAGCCAGGGAGTAGAGACACAAGAAAGAGCAATTGAAGTAATAATACGGTGCCTTGTGGTCTTCTGCCACCATGTAACAACCATCGACCGTTTGTTATCAGGCCTAGCAAATACCACTGGAAGATTTATGAGTGCTTCACCACTCCAAAAAGGGTCATTGCTAATCAGTTGTCAATGGCGGGTAGAAGGAAACCCATTAGTATTTTCCTCCTTTCACTTTTCTTTTTATTTATCTTTTGGTTTCTTCGCCATTATTTATGTTGGTTTTGACTATTTATAAATTTTTCTTTTGCTTTCCAGAAAATTTTAAATTGTTTTCAGAGATACATAAACATTACTTCACTATGATCATTTTCTCCGAGGCAGATGAACAGCGATACAAGAACTTCTGTCCACTATCAAACAGATTTACATAAAATAAAAGTAAACACTTTCAGATTTATAAAGAAAATGGTAGGTATTGTACCAGCTTACGGTATGCATGTGTGGCCCATGTAGCATTTCTTCATGTGTCAAGGCCTCAGGGCCATATTTTCCGAGCACCTCTCTGTCGGACTGTATCATGTGAGCTCGCGCGGTTCTTCCAACCACTGTCGGACCGTATCTTGTGAGCTCACGCGGGTCTTCCAACCACCACTCTCTCCACATCCAACGGTAGACCATCTAGTGGAAACTAAATTACAATGAAAACTCCATGGGAACCATGTTAGCAAATTTATAAAATTTCTTTTAAAACATGACATGTGAATAAGTTGACATTCTTTTAGCATGTGAAATTCTGAGGCCGAGCAAAAGTTCATTTACAAGCTACAAAAGAAACTCAATAATAAATAGTGACATTTACTATTTGGCATAATTTATTATTGAATTTGGTATTTTGATACCTCGTAATTAATTTGTGGTTAACTTGGAGTTTCACATGCTAATAGAATACCACCTTCTTAACATACCCATTTTTGAGAATTTTCAAAACTTCATAACATAGTTTTCTACGTGGTGTTTACCGGTTCCACTTTAATTTGATTTCAAAGGAATATTATCTTTAAACCAACCATGTGGAAAATCCTATGTACATAGCAATGAATTGTCGCTATATTGCCCACCTCTCCCAACATCGGCCGGTCCCTTCAGCAGTAAACAATAGCTGGTTCCCACCAATTCTCATTTACGACCTTTTGTGACCCCCCCCCCTCTTCTGTTTAATCTCACCGTTTTTCTATGGGATTCCTTCATGTTTTTATTTATTTTTATTTTGGGATTCATTTTTTCTTTTTAATATTTTTGGGTTTTATTTTTATTTTCCTATTTAATTCATGAATAAATTAGAAATTCATGAACACTTCTATATATTCATGAACTTTTTTGAAAAAGAAGCATTTCAACTTTATGGACATTTTAAAGGTCACCAATTCTTTTAATAATACACAATTCAGTGAAAAATTGGTAGCCCCTTTTTCAGTATGAGTAGCTGCATGTTTTTTATCCTCAAGCGGGAGGGCTACTTGGGCCGGGCCATCCACCCGTACAGCCACTATCCGTCGTTAAGTACTTCTAGGAGCGATGAATAGGACCTCCCGAACCATGAGAGAGCTATATCTCACTCCATCTCGCAGTACACGATCGCCAGATGGGCCGGTCCAATAATGGATTCTGGGGAGCGGGTTTTAGGAAGCTTCAATGGCTTGTTCGGACCGGTTTTAGAAGTTTCTATATGTTTTTTTTGTGTGTTCTTTGTGTCAGTTTTCATATAATTTTCTTTAGGTTTTCGATTTTTGTACCAAATTTCTTCATGTTTCCAATAGTTGTCTCTTAATTTCAATGCATGTTATACATTTTTTCTATACACACATAACATTTTTTATACACACTGAACATTTTTCAAATAATTTTTTAATACATGTCCAACTTTTTTTAACACACATTTAACATTTTAGCGTTATTTTGTTAAACAATGTGAACAATTGTTTTACATTGTATAACTGTCATTTTTCGTGTTAACATTTTTTAAGTATCCCCTACATTTTTTGAATGGTACAAAATATTTATCTTTAATTATGCATACGTTTTATAAAGTTATATAGACATTTTTAGAAGCGGCATGTACATTTTTTGACGTGCTTGAAAGAAATTTAAACGTCACGATCATTATTCGACATTTTTGAAAAAGTTACGGGGACAAAATTTGAAAGTTTTGTTGACCTTTGTCTAATGTGGACTGAACATTTATTTTTTAAGAAAATTATTAATTTTGTATATTTTTAATAGTACAAACAAAAGTAGGATAACACAAAAAAAATGAACGAATGAAGGAGAGAAAAAAAGGAACGGGTCTACATCAACCTACCTAGACTAGCCCAGTTGTAGCGACGCGCCTTTGAGGTGTGACTTCCTTTGGTCATGCATGAAGCGAGACAAAGCCCCCCTATCCCCCACCCCCAAAGTATGTGACATTTTTTCTTAGGCCAATGTGATATTTGGGTGAAAGGTAGGGTTTGGCTGGGCAGTTATGAGGGCCTAATATTTTAGCCCCTGTCTAGGGGCCTGCGAATTTACATATGCGTTATAACAGACTAGAAATCTGAAACTACCAACACTCTCTTGATCTGTGGATTTGCAGCAAACATTATGGATGCTCCCAAAAGGGGCCACACTGATTCAAAATGAATTTATTTTTGAACTTTGAATTTTACATGCTAATACAATACCACCTTCTTAACATATCACATTTTAGAATGTTTGAAACTTCAAAACATACTTTTCTACTTCGGGTTTACCGGTTTCCACCGTAACTTAATTTCCATCGGACATTCTCTTTAAACGAACCATGTGGGAAATGCTTTTCATTGTTCATAGCATTGAATAATCTCTATATTGTGCACCTCTCCCACCATGGGACGACGCCATTTGGGAGCTTCATCTGTAAACCATAGCTCGTTCCCATCGATTTTCGTTTATGGTCTTTTGTGATTGTTTCACTTTCTCTGTTGAATTTTTTTTACAGGTTTTGATGGGTTTTTGGTTGATTTTATTTATTTTCTAGTTTCATTTTCCTTTTGTTTTTTAATTGTATGCATTTATTTTCATTTTCTCTTTTAATTCGTGAACAATTTGAAAATTCATGAAAACTTGTATACATATATTGATGAGCTTCTTTGTAAAGATGAGCATTTCAAAATTGTATGAACATTTTCAAGCTCATGAGCATTTTTTAACGATACATTTAAATCTTTGAAAAATGAGTAACCGGTTTGTAAGTCCGACTAGCTGCCAGTTTTTATCCAAAAGCGGGAGGGCTCCTTGAGTTGGGCCATCCATGCGTTCGGCCACTATCCATCTCCAAGGATCGCTAAGAGCGATCAATAGGACCTCCCTACCACGCAAGAGCTATATCTCGCTTCGTTTCGCAGTTGGCGATCACCAGATGGGTCGGCCCAATTTGTTTTTCCTGGGGAGCGGGTTTTCGGAAACTTCTATGACCGGTTCGAACGTGTTTTAGAGGCTTCCGTGTTTTTCGCGTGTTTTTTGTGCTGGTGTTTATTAGGTTTTTCTTTTCATTTTTAGATTTCTGTAGTACTCCCTTCGTTCATAAATACAAGTCTTTCTACAGATTCCAATACGGACTACATACGAAGCAAAATGAGTGAATGTACACTCTAAACTATGTCTATACACATCCGTATGTAGCGAAAATACAAAGGTGAACATGGGTGCGCGCGCACCCATGTAAATAGTAAATTCATAAAAAACAATAGAAAATTTTAAAAAATTCTGATATTTCGCGGTATGAATCTTAGTCGATCACTCTACTCACGTGTGAAGTTTCATGATGTATTAACACCCATGATATTTTTAGTGAAGAAAATACAAATGCGATCATACTATTCATTAAACAGTGTTTTTTAATATAGCTTCGATTAGCTTCGATTTTGTCATTTTTGCCCAGATTACCACGGATGTGATTTCTTCGTGAAACTTCATGTGCGAGTATACCGGTTGACTATGTATATTTAAAAATAAATTCTGATTTTTTTGATTTTTTCTAGCAATGTTTTAAATTTACTATTTATAAAGGGTGCGCGCGCATCCATGTCCATCAAATCCGCGTCCCGTATGTAGTCCATATTGAAATCTCTAGAAAGACTTATATTTAGGAATGGAGGGAGTTGTTTTCTTTGGGTTTTTTCTTTTTTTTCTTTTTTTTCAATTTATGTCTATTTTTTTCAATACATTGTTTTCCATTCTTTATACACCTAGAAGATTTTTGTTATACACATTGAACATTTTCTAAATACATGATGAGTTTTTCAATAATACATGTACACAGTTTTTCAAACACACATTGATTTTTTTTTAAATGATATGAAGTTAATTATTTAATCTAAGCGATATTTTTTGACATTTTATATTTTTTGAAATTGTCGCATTTTTTTAAACATGTGAAGTTTTGTTTCAAATGCCACATATATTTTTGAATGGTGTGAAATATAGTCTTGATTTACATGGTAATTTCTTTAACTTTTTTTTAAAATTGGCACGGACATTCTTTTGAAACACATGACTATTTTTTAAATGCCATGAACATTGCTTTAATGCTATCAACATTCTCTAAAAGTCTTGCGGACAAAACTTTTATGCCGTGTTAACATTTTGTAATACATTTGGAGCACTTTTTAAATTTATTAGTAAATGAAAATTGTGAATATATGCATGTAGAATCATTTCAATATGATTAAAAATAGAAAATTAAAAAATGAACTAATGAAGAAGCAGAGAAGAAAAATGAACGATCATGCAGAAAGTCACTTGGGCCGGGTCCTCTATTGACCGAACGTTCCCCACGTATGCTTCTGGCGCGACGTGGTGGGCACCGCTCGATTTGGCTAGCGGCCACGAGCATGCATGATCATGGCGTCGCGCTGTAGTAGATTCCAAAAACAAAATAGCGGATTTGCACCAGACGACACGACTCACCTGCCCATAAATGCGTGTCATTCCCGTGCTCAGCTCGATGCATCATGCGTTCCCCACCACACCAGTCCAGTCGTCAAGCTCCAACGCTGAGCCTGAGCGCATGGAGATGGAGGGTAGCAGCTCGTTGCGGCACCTCGCCGAGTACGACGACTTCTTCTTCAGGTGGCTCGACGACAGCGCACGGCACTCGCGGCCGTCCTTGGACCGCCTCGTCGGCAGCGCCGGTCATTCCTTCCGAATCTCAACGTCGTCCTCCTTCATCAACTTGTACGCCCACGACGATCTCTTCCCCATCGACTTAGACTTAGCCACGGCGGCGAGTGACTTGGACTTCGACCTGCCGGTAGTAGACGATGCCGCGCCGTCCCCGATGCTGCTGCAGATCAGCGCGAGCCGCCCCCTCCTCTGCGAGCCCGGAGGCGGCTCCGGCGCGCAAGAAGACGGCGACGAGTTGGTGACCACCAGTCAGCATCACACCGCGGACGTCCCGAGCGTACCGTGGTCATCGGCCTTCTCGTCGCCGGCTTCCCACTCAGCGCTGAGCCCGTGCTCCAACGCGACGAGCAAGCACGCCAGGCCGCGGCCGACCACGTTGTGTGCCGGGAGGCGGCGCGCGGGGTCGTCGCCATGGAAGATGCTGCGGTTCGTGATGCCACTGTACCGGAAGTTCAGGGCGATCGCGCGGAGGCACAGCAGCAGGTTCACGTTGGCGGCGAGCCCGGCGCGCGGGGCCACGTCGAGCGTCGCGTACCACGGCAGGGCCGACACAGACGTCCATGACGCCATCCTCTACTGCAAGAAGTCCAGCGTAAGTGCATCTCAACAGTAGCGCACGCTCGCTCATTCACGCTTGCTGATTTCTTTTTCTTTTTTGCGGGGATTCGCGCTTGCTGATTAATGAGTAATTTCATCTCTGTTTCAGGGATCAGGTGTGCAGCAGATTAATCTCGCATGTCAGCCACATGATTTTCTAAATCCGTGACAGTTTATATATACCCCTTCTCCTGTATCACGAAACACCACGTTATGAAGGTTTCTATACTGTACCTCGGTCCCAAAATATTTTAAAATAATTTGACCCGCGAACAAAGTTGGAAGTACACTTTTTCAAAAACGGAGCGAGTATAAAACATCTTTTATTTTGAGACAGAGGTAGCATGTAACAAAAAAGGAAAATAAAATATCCTAACAATATTTTTTTGAGCTATGATTATACATATGATTTTTTTTCAATTTCTAATCTGTATAACAAAAATGCTATTTATTTTTTATGAAAATGGTATTGGAAGCCTTGATAGAAAAATATGCATTAATGAATCAAAGAACATTGTACATATTTACAAGGCTTGCCAACTACCACTTTGGGTAGGGTCAAAGAGAGAAATAAAATGCTTGTAACTTATATATAGTTGTAAAAACTCGGGGGATAGATGCCAGAAAGGCAGCAATAAAGTGCTTGCGTGCTTCTGTAAAATTTTGACCGAAGCCATATTCAAAACGTCATGTTTTTGTGATACGAAGGAAGAGTACGGTATGGTCTTTGTATTGTGTTCTTTAAATGGTCATGTGTGTGTATGTGTGCACGCGTGTTACGGAATGATTCTATAGTATGTGAGTATGTACCCACTCCTCACAGTATTATGAATCAATTGTACCATTTTTATTATTTTCGATATATATTGTTAATAATTACTGGATACCCCTAAGTGAGTTGTACGGAAAAGATATATGTGACCATAAGACAAGGTATATATGATCTGTGCAGAGGAGAGACGGTTTTCTAGCACATCCACCGACTGCCATCACCTAGCTCTTCGTATCACACCTTCTTGTTTTGTTGAAGTTTGTCTTGCTCTAAAACATTACACTATTTTACTTAAAATTCTATTTTGTTGTGTACCAGCAAAAAGGAGAGCACATTTCTTAAATTTCTATATTATTTTTTTTGCGAAGAAAATTTCTATATAGTTCCATTGTATCTTAATGTTTATTCATGTATATATAAGAATAATCCAGCCAGAGGAATCTCCAACACATTGAGTGACGAATCAACACACGCTACCTATATAGCTTGCATGGTAGAAAAATCACTCTCGTATACATGCTTGGGTATGGTTATTGGAAAGAGTTGTTTAGTACAATCATAGATGGAATCATGCATATGATATTAATGTATAATACCATCTCTACAGTGCATAATATCATATATTGGTATTTTAGATGCTATCATCTATTATTTTGTATGACTCATAGTAGCACTTAATTTATTATGGTATATATATTATCATGATATGATTGTCAGTTATATTCTTAGTTGGCATTGAATGAGATGATATATTAGGCCTAACCCTAACTCTGAAAAATCCGAAAACTAGGGTTAAAAAAAGTCCAAATTTACGCCTATATTCCACCCGACTCTTTACGAGTAATTATAATAGGGACTATAAGGCTACTTATATGACACGTTTGCCTATGTGAAGGGGAGCGACAAAGAAAAGGAAAAGAGAGGGCTTTCATAAGAGAGCTAATCTCTACACGTGGTCCTAGGTAAAAGGGCAACAAGAGAAAGAGAAAGAGAAAATAGGGGAAAAAGTTACTCCCTTCATTTTTATATACAAGGCCACAAACTCATATTACAAATGCCAATATAAGATTTAATGTCTTCTCTTGTAAACCTGCTTCTCTTTTATTTAGTGAGATCATTAATACACTGCACGCATGCAAGAAATGATAGAAAGCTGATTGGAGTGTTATTATGACTGCATGCATGCAAGTATTAAATAGGTTGCTAGTTCGAGAAAATATCATTAAATTATGTCTCGATCAATGTTCGTGGCCTTGTATGGACATAAAGTGTATTTTTCATAGTGGCCTTGTATGAGTAAATGGAGGGAGTATACTAACCTCATTTTTTCGATAAAATGTGTCTTTTATTGATTCATAATGGAGCATCAAGTACAACCATAATGAGCACACCAGGCCTATGCATAATTAGGATGTACATAGCCAACATCAACACACACATGCAAAAAATCACCCGCCCAGAGAGTAAAGTCATAGAAGACCGAAGTTATACCATGCGGAGGGAGGAAAAAGAAAAATCTGAAGCGAGCAAAACAACGATCGACTCGATATACAACATTATAATAATGTTGTCTCTTAATGACATGAAAGTCTAATATGTAGCTGGTTGCTGGATCTACTGTTAGCCTTGCTCTAATTCTCTCTACATTATTTTTGAGTCTAATTCTCTCTAGTTAGGTGCGCTGGCTCATCCGTTGTCACACCCCATGAAATATTGCACATTTAATATGTGCATGCATGAGAGACGTTGCATGTTGCATGTTGCATGGGCCACTGCATGCCGGAGATGGATAAGTTTAATTACGCCCTTGTGTTTTGGTTGGTTAGGCTGAGCTAGTTTATTTACAACTTAGTTTTTTTAGGGGAATTTCCCTCAAAAATTCCCTAAAAAAAACTAAATTGGAGTTGGAGCCGATGACAATTTTCATATGAAATGAAGCTCGGTGGGGTCACTAGGATTATATCGAAATACTAAACACCAATATCCATGGGAACAACCATGTCTGTCCTGACCTCCGGAGCGAATGTTATTTCGACAGCAAGTCACTCAGATTATTCCCACCATGGAAGATATGATAAATCTGTAGAAACTAACTACATGCTCAGGTGGAATTACACAGGAATGTCTCAAAAAGGAGTAGTGAAGGACTATACATATGATATGAGAAGTAGGGTCGCCATCGGCCGGTCAGCATGATCCTGTGTAAGAAAGCAACTCTACGAAGGGAATGCGATCGAGTATCCCGACTTACAGCTGATAGTAGCAGTGACGATAATGAAGGATGGCCGTTTCCAGAAAGATATCGGCTGAACGCGTGTCGCATGGTCACGGCGCCGCGAGAGTAGGATTTGGAGCCTCTTTTGGCGTCTAATGGAGCATCTCTTCATTAAAAAAAGAGAGGAATCTCTGCATCAAACGATGCACACAACCATTTATTTAAACGAATAGAGTATCCCAAATACTAAATGTCTTACTAAACTTTTCTTAGCAATTGAAACTCTGTCCAACATTGTAGAGCCCTAAGCTCAAATTAACTCCTTGCCCCCTTCCCTATAGGCTTCCAAAATTTGAGGTTCAATGCTAAATGCACTTGTAGTCAGCCAAATCACGAAGTTTACTAAACAGCCCATCAGCGCCGTTCATATATAACACAACAGCTTCTCCAGAAGGTGGAGGCCAAACAACACTCTACACGTACGTTGTCATAGTAACTACACAGCCACTTACAGAACATAGAAAAAAGACAGAGCAGAGGGGGGTCGACAGGGTGAATGAGGAGGCTGTCGTCGCGTGCTGTGGCTAGCTCGAATCGATCGCGTCAGGGTGAGCTCTGACATCTAAGCCGCGTTATCGTAAACAGAGTGGTGAGAGGAACATGTGTGGCGAACAACGGCGAGACGAGACGACACCGACTTCTGCAAACCGAGGAAGAAGGTCAAGTTGTTCCAAGTCTGCAAGACGCCAAGCGAGTAATAAACGCCTGCTTATCCTAGGAATGATGATGCGTGGATATAAACAAAGGCAAGGGTTGCTCGAGCTCAGGCCGCAAGCCTCGGTGACCATCACTCACGGAGAACAACATCGACGAAGGAGTGGGAATCGGGGAAACTGGGTATACGAGTAAGAGCATGTAAGGGTTAGAGCATCTCCAGCCGTTGGCCCTCCAGGAGGGGCTAAAAATCGCCCCCTGGAGGCGCACCGGCGCTAACCCGCACGCTGGGGGCGTGATGTCCCCCAGTCGAGGCGCCCATGTTATTTTGAAAAATTTAAACACGGCACAAACACGGCGCAAATTCATTGCAAACTTCGGCGAGTTCGTTCAAACTTAAACATATTTTACAAAAAAAGAAAAAAACTACTAGGGGCCGCCACTCGCCGTCTCCATCGCCGCTCCTCGCCGTCTGCCTCGCCGCTCCCCGCCGCCCGCCCTCGCAGTTCTACATCCCGAGGAGGCTGTAGAACCGCGTGTAGTCGCCGTCGTCGTCGTCGTCATCGTCGGCGGTGGCGTCGCCGCCTCCGCCGCCGCCGTCCCTGCTGCATCCCTCCCCCGATTGGCGCCGCGGGTTGGACGGTCCGGGGGTGTCCTCGTCATCGTCGCTGTCGAGGATGACGACGCCATGCTTGTCCTTGCGCCCGCGCTTGCGGGCTTTGATCTCCTCCAGGGCCCGGTGCTGCCGGACCATCTCGTCGCGGAGGTAGTCGTCCCGCGCCCACTGTAGGGCGTCCTCGTCGGAGAAGCCGCGCCGGGCCATCTCCTCGTACTCCGCGGGGAGGCTGCGCTCCGGCTTGGGCTCGACGCGCGGATGCGTGCAATCTCCGCACACCGCACCGCCCCGGTGGGTGGTGGTGGCACCGACACGCCGCCGATGCTGATCCTCCACGTCCCGGGCACCCGCATGTCCGGCGGGGCCGGCTACTCGGCCTGGAAGAGGAGGCGAGTCTCGTCCTCGTGCAGATGGCGGCGCCCGAAACCATTCGCCGTCGCGCCGTCACCTGGGAAGCGCTCGGCCATCCTTCTGAGCTAGAGACGACGAGAAGAGGAAGAGGGAGAAGTGGGTGCGTCGGCGGTGTAGTGTGTGTGCATATCTTCGGCGCGCTGGTTCTCGGCTTATATAGGCGCGGTAGGCTTGGCCGGCGCATTACGCGTGGCGGGAGGCGTGGCGGGCGAGGGGGCGCGCGTCGCCCGGACTTCACTGCGCCGCCCGTGAGGCATCAATGGAGGCTGACCGGCACGGCAGCGCGCGCAGCTTTGGTATTGATTCGCCACGGGAAACGAGGCGATGAGGACGACGAAGCGGCCAGAAGAGAGTCAAGTCGCTGACGTGGCTGGCCCATGGCGCTTTCGCGCCAAAAAATATTCGCCCGGCGCTCCCGAGCGCCCCCCAGCGCGCCGGGTTCGGGTTGGGTCCGCCGGCGCCAATTTCGGCCCGAGCCGGCAAAAAATGGGCCCCTGGGGGGGTGACTGGGCCAATTTTTTGGCGCCGGCGGCCGAAAATTCGCCTGGGGGGCCTTGTTGGGGGCGCGGTTGGAGATGCTCTTAGGCATCCAACGGGCAACCCACAAATTTTGTTCCACATACGCCCGTTCATGGACATGGATGTGGGCGAGTGGCGACGATGATGGGCGAGCGACGTTGGAGGCGTGGCAATGGTTGAGGTAGTCGGCTCTTCTTCGACGTGTCAACGGGATTACCTCAAGGTGTTTGTTGCAGTGAAGTCGGAGATGTGGCGTCGGTGACAGGCAGGTGGTCTGTTCGGTGATCTTCAGCGGCGCCAACCTTGCATAGCTTCTTTTTCGGAGCTCTCCTTTAGAGCCGGAGCTGCGCTGCCCTTGGCACGGGTGGCTGAGTTTTTGGCATGGGTCTTCTCGTGTTTCTGCACAGCCTGTACGGTGAGGATTGGTTTGACGTTCGTCCACGGTGAAGTTGGAGTCGCTTGCTCGGAGTTTAGGGAAGGCGATGACGCCTGTTGGGGAAAAGTGATGACGATGACATTGATGTCGGTCTTGATGAGGCCTTCTATGTTTAGTTGTGTGTGGGGTATTATATGAGTGCCGCTCAGCGGTTTGTGACGGTTTCCGCCTTGTTTTATGTTAATTAACTTAGCAATTCTTTTCTGCTTAATTAATGGATGAGGCACGTCTTTTGTCTTCTTTTAAAAAAAGCATGAAACACAACTGCTGATCTTGTTGCCCATTGCACATCCACCACTCCTCGGTGAGATCTCTTTGAAGATCTCTGTGAGAATCCATGACCGTTTGCCTGAAACTCCATGGGTGGTGCTTCCCATTTTCTAATCGTGCAAAGAGTGATGATTGGTGAAGGGTTTTTCCCAAACACCTAGTAGGCATGAAGATGAAGTCTGGCCACCGTGTTGGGAAACGTAGCATGCAATTCCAAAAAAGTTTCTATGCTTACGCAAGATCTATCTAGGAGATGCATAGCAACGAGAGGGGGAGAGTGTGTCCACGTACCCTCATAGACCGAAAGCGGAAGAGTTTGCCAACGCGGTTGATGTAGTCGAACTTCTTCTCGTTCCAACCGATCAAGTATCGAACGCACGACACCTTTGAGTTCTGCACACGTTCAGCGCGATGACGTCCCTCGAGCTCTTGATCCATCAGAGTGTCGAGGAAGTAGATGAGTTCCGTCAGCATGACGGCATAGTGACGGTGATGGTGAAGTGATTCGCGCAGGGCTTCGCCTAAGCACTACGAGAATGTGACCGGAGGTGTAAACTGTGTAGGGGGGCGCCGCACACGGCTAGGAAGAGTTGATGTGTGTTCTAGGCGCCCCCTGCCCACGTATATAAAGGAGGGAGGGGGAGGGAGCCAGCCCTAGGCGCGCCCAAGTAGGAGGAATCCTACTTGGGCTCCTAGTTGGATTCGCCCCCCCCTTTCCTTTTACCGGAAGGGGAAAGGGGGGAAGAGAGGGGGAAGGAGCGACCTCCTTCCTTGGGGGGGGGGCACTCCTCTGTGGGCTGGTGTGCTCCCTCCTAAGGCCCATATGGACCATATCTTTCCTCGGAGGGTTCCGGTACCCCCCGGTACTCTGATATGTATCTGATACATTCCGGAACACTTCCGGTGTCCGAATACTATCATCCAATATATCAATTTTACCTCTCGATCATTCTGAGACTCCTCGTCATGTCCGTGATCTCATCCGGGACTCCGAACAACATTCGGTCACCAAATCACATAAACCATATAATACAAATCGTCATCGAACGTTAAGTGTGCGGACCCTACGGGTTCGAGAACTATGTAGACATGACCGAGACACCTCTCCGGTCAATAACCAATAGAGTAACCCGGATGCTCATATTGGCTCCCACATATTCTATGAAGATCTTTATCGGTCGAACCGTTATGACAACATACGTTATTCCCTTTGTCATCAGTATGTTACTTGCTCGAGATTCGATCATAGATATCTTCATACCTAGTTCAATCTCGTTACCGGCAAGTCTCTTTACTCGTTTCGTAATACATCATCCTGCAACAAACTCATTAGTCACATTTCTTGCAAGGCTTCTTATGATGTGCATTACCGACAGGGCCCAAAGATACCTCTCCGATACTCGGATTGACAAATCCTAATCTCGATCTATGCCAACCCAACAAACACCTTCGGAGATACCTGCAGAGCATATTTATAATCAACCAGTTACGTTGTGACGTTTGATAGTGTTGGGGAACGTAGCAGAAATTCAAAATTTTCTACGCATCACCAAGATCAATCTATGGAGATTCTAGCAACAAGAGAGGGAGAGGATGAGCATCTTCTGTTGGGGAACGTAGCAGAAATTCAAAAAATTTCCTACGGGTCACCAAGATCTATCTATGGAGAGACTAGCAACGAGGGGAAGAAGAGTGCATCTACATACCCTTGTACATCTCTAAGCGGAAGCGTTCAAGAGAACGGGGTTGAAGGAGTCGTACTCATCGTGATCCAAACGGCACCTCCGCGTTCAACAAACGTACAACCCGGTGACGTCTCCCATGCCTTGATCCAGCAAGGAGAGAGGAAGAGGTTGAGGAAGACTCCATCCAGCAGCAGCACAATGGCGTGGTGGTGATGGAGGAGCGTGGCAATCCTGCAGGGCTTCGCCAAGCACCGCGGGAGAGGAGGAGAAAGAGAGGTAGGGTTGCGCCAGGGAGAGGTGGAAACTCTTGCGTTTGCAGCCCCAAATACCTCAAGTATATATAGGGGAGAGGGAGGGGGCTGCGCCTCCTCTAGGGTTTCCACCCCAAGGGGTGCGGCAGCCCCAAACCCATCTAGGGTGGCGGCCAAGGGGGGGAGAGGGGGAAACTTGCCCCCCAAGCAAGGTGGAGGCGCCCCCTCCCCAAACCCTAGGCGCCTTGGGCCCTTGTGGGGGGGCGCACCAGCCCACCTGGGGCTGGTTCCCTCCCACACTTGGCCCATGCAGCCCTTTGGTGCCGGTGGCCCCACTTGGTGGACCCCCGGGACCCTCCCGGTGGTCCCGGTACGTTACCGATAACACCCGAAACTTTTCCGGTGCCCAAAACAGGACTTCCCATATAGAAATCTTTACCTCTGGGCCATTCCGGAACACCTCGTGACGTCTGGGATCTCATACGGGACTCCGAACAACATTCGGTAACCACATACAAACTTCCTTTATAACCCTAGCGTCATCGAACCTTAAGTGTGTAGACCCTATGGGTTCGGGAACCATGCAGACATGACCGAGACGTTCTCCGGCCAATAACCAACAGCGGGATCTGGATACCCATGTTGGCTCCCACATGTTCCACGATGATCTCATCGGATGAACCATGATGTCAAGGACTCAATCAATCCCGTATACAATTCCCTTTGTCTAGCGGTATTGTACTTGCCCGAGATTCGATCATCAGTATGCCGATACCTTGTTCAATCTCGTTACCGGCAAGTCTCTTTACTCGTTCCGTAACACATCATCCCGTGATCAACCCCTTGGTCACATTGTGCATATTATGATTATGTCCTACCGAGTGGGCCAGAGATACCTCTCCGTTACACGGAGTGACAAATCCCAGTCTCGATTCGTGCCAACCCAACAGACACTTTCGGAGATACCCGTAGTGCACCTTTATAGCCAGCCAGTTACGTTGTGACGTTTGGTACACCCAAAGCATTCCTACGGTATCCGGGAGTTGCACAATCTCATGGTCTAAGGAAATGATACTTGACATTAGAAAAGCTTTAGCATACGAACTACATGATCTTTGTGCTAGGCTTAGGATTGGGTCTTGTCCATCACATCATTCTCCTAATGATGTGATCCCGTTATCAACAACATCCAATGTCTATGGTCAGGAAACCGTAACCATCTATTGATCAATGGGCTAGTAACTAATTTATTATTGCCTCTAGGGCATAATTCCAACAGTCTCCCACTTCCACTAGAGTCAATAACCTAGTTCACATCGCCATGTGATTAACACTCACAGGTCACATCGCCATGTGACCAACATCCAAAGAGTTTACTAGTGTCACTAAACTAGTTCACATCATCATGTGATTAAGACTCAATGAGTTCTGGGGTTTGATCATGTTTTGCTTGTAAGAGAGGTTTTAGTCAACGGGTCTGCAACATTCAGATCCGTATGTACTTCACAAATCTCTAGGTCATATTGTAAATGTTGCTTCCACGCTCCACTTGGAGCTATTCCAAATGGTTGTTCCACTATACGTATCCGGTTTGCTACTCAGAGTCATTTGGATAGGTGTTAAAGCTTGCATCAACGTAACCCTTTACGTCGAACTCTTTATCACCTCCATAATCGTGAAACATATCCTTATTCCTCTAAGGATAATTTTGACCGCTATCTGGTGATCCACTCCTTGATCACCTTTGTACCCTCTTGCCAGATATGTAGCAAGGCACACATCAGGTGCGGTACACAACATAGCATACTGTAGAGCCTACGTCTAAAGCATAGGGGACGACCTTCGCCCTTTCTCTCTTTTCTGCCGTGGTCGAGCTTTATGTCTTAACTTCATACCTTACATCTCAGGCAAGAACTCCTTCTTTGACTGATCCATCTTGAACACCTTCAAGATCATGTCAAGGTATATGCTCATTTGAAAGTACCATTAAGCGTTTTTGATCTATCCCTATAGATCTTGATGCTCAATGTTCAAGTAGCTTAATCTAGGTTTTCACTTGAAAAACACTTTTCAAATAACCCTATATGCTTTCCAGAAACTCTACATCATTTCTGATCAACAATATGTCAACAACATATACTCATCAGAAATTCTATAGTGCACCCACTCACTTCTTTGGAAATACAAGTTTCTCGTAAACTTTGTATAAACCCAAAATCTTTGATCATCTTATCAAAGTGTATATTCCAACTCCGAGATGCTTACTCCAGTCCATGGAAGGATCGCTGGAGCTAGCATACCTTTTAGCATCCTTAGGATCGACAAAACCTTTCTGATTGTATCACATACAACCTTTCCTTATGAAAACTAGTAAGGAAACTCTTTTTGACATCCATCTGCCAGATTTCATAAATGCGGCTAATGCTAACATGATTCCGACGGACTTAAGCATCGCTACGGATGAGAAAATCTCATCGTAGTCAACTCTTGAACTTGTGAAAAACTCTTCGCCACAAGTCGAGCTTCATGGACGGTGACATTACCGTCCACGTCCGTCTTCTTCTTAAAGATCCATTTATCTCAATGGCTTGCCGATCATCGGGCAAGTCCACCAAAGTGCATGCTTTGTTCTGATACATGGATCCTATCTCGGATTTCATGGCTTCTAACCATTTGTCGGAATATGGGCCCACCATCGCTTCTCCATAGCTCGTAGGTTCATTGTTGTCTAGCAACATGACCTTCAAGACAGGATTACTGTACCACTCTGAAGTAGAACGCATCCTTGCCACCCTACGAGGTACGGTAGTGACTTGATCCAAAACTTCATGATCACTATCATAAGTTTCTACTTCAATTGGTGTAGGCGCCACAGGAACAACTTCCTGTGCCCTGCTACACACTAGTTGAAGTGATGGTTCAATAACCTCATCAAGTCTCCACCATCCTCCCACTCAATTTTCGAGACAAACTTTTCCTCGAGAAAGGACCCGATTCAAGAAACAATCCCTATTGCTTTCGGATCTGAATTAGGAGGTATACCCAACTGTTTTGGGTGTCCTATGAAGATGCATTTTATCCGCTTTGGGTTCGAGCTTATCAACCTGAAACTTTTTCACATAAGCGTCGCAGCCCCAAAATTTTAAGAAACGACAACTTAGGTTTCTCCAAACCATAGTTCAAACGGTGTCGTCTCAAAGGAATTACGTGGTGCCCTATTAAAGTGAGTGTGGTTGTCTTTAATGCCTAACCCATGAACGATAGTGGTAATTCGATAAGAGACATCATGGTACGCACCATATCCAATAGGGTGCAACTATGATGTTCGGACACACCATCACACTATGGTGTTCCAGGCGGTATTAATTGTGAAACAATTTCCACAATGTCTTAATTGCGTGCCAAATCTCGTAACTGAGATACTCATCTCTATGATCATATCATAGACATTTTATCCTCTTGTCACGATGATCTTCAACTTCACTCTGAAATTACTTGACCCTTTCAATGATTCAGACTTGTGTTTCATCAAGTAAATACACTTAGCATCTACTCAAGTCATTTGTGAAGTAAGAACATAACGATATCCACTGCGTGCCTCGGCACTCATTAGACAGCACACATCAAAATGTATTACTTCCAACAAGTTGGTCTCTTGTTCCATCTTACTGAAAACGAGGCGTTTTAGTCATCTTGCCCATGTGGTATGATTTGCATGTCTCAAGTGATTCAAAATCAAGTGAGTCCAAACGATCCATCTGCATGGAGTTTCTTCATGCGTACACACCAATAGACATGGTTTGCATGTCTCAAACTTTTCAAAAACGAGTGAGTCCAAAGATCCATCAACATGGAGCTTCTTCATGCGTTTTTATGACTTACATGGCAGTGCCACAAGTAGGTGGTACTATCATTACTATCTTGTATCTTTTGGCATGAAGATGTGTATCACTACAATCGAGATTCAATAAACCATTCATTTTAGGTGCAATACCATTGAAGGTATTATTCAAAAGCCAGAGTAACCATTATTCTCCTTAAATGAATAACTGTATTGCTATAGATATAATCCAATCATGTCTATGCTCAAGGCAAACACCAAATAACAATTATTTAGGTTTAACACCAATCTCGATGGTAGAGGGAGTATACGATGCTTGATCATATCAAACTTGGAAATAGTTCCAACACATATCGTCATCTCACTTTTAGCTAGTCTCCGTTTATTCCGTAGCCTTTTATTTCGAGTTACTAACACTTAGCAACCGAACCGGTATCTAATACCCTGGTGCTACTAGGAGTACTAGTAAAGTACACATTAACTTAATGTATATCCAATATACTTCTATCGACCTTGCCAGCCTTCTCATCTACCAAGTATCTAGGGTAATTCTGCTCCAGTGGCTGTTCCCCTTATTACAGAAGCACTTAGTCTCGGGTTTGGGTTCAACCTTGGGTTTCTTCATTAGAGCAGCAGCTGATTTGCTGTTTCATGAAGTATCCCTTCTTGCCCTTGCCCTTCTTGAAACTAGTGGTTTCACCAACCATCAACAATTGATGCTCCTTCTTGATTCCTACTTTCGCGGTGTCAAACATCACAAATATCTCAAGGATCATCATATCTATCCCTGATTTGTTATAGTTCACCACGAAGCTCTAGCAGCTTGGTGGCAATGACTTTGGAGAAACATCACTATCTCTGGAAGATCAACTCCCACTCGATTCAAGTGATTGTTGCACTCAGACAATCTGAGCACAAGCTCAACAATTGAGCTTTTCTCCCTTAGTTTGCAGCCTAAGAAAATCGTCGGAGGTCTCATACCTCTTGACATGGGCACGAGCCTGAAATCCCAATTTCAGCCCTCGAAACATCTCATATGTTCCGCGACATTTCGAAAACGTCTTTGGTGCCTCTACTCTAAACCATTTAACTGAACTATCACGTAGTTATCAAAACGTGTATGTCAGTTGTTCGCAACATCCACAGACTACGTTCGAGGTCCAGCGCACCGAGCGGTGCATTAAGGACATAAGCCTTCTACGAAGCAACGAGGACAATCCTCAGTTCACGGACCCAGTCCGCATAATTGCTACTATCAACTTTCAACTAAATTTTCTCTAGGAACATATCTAAAACAGTAGAACTAAAGCGCGAGCTACGACATAATTTGCAAGAATCTTTTGACTATGTTCAGGATAATTAAGTTCATATTATGAACTCCCACTCAGATAGACATCCCTCTAGTCATCTAAGTGATTACATGATCCGAGTCAACTAGGCCATGTCCGATCATCACGTGAGACGGACTAGTCATCATCGGTGAACATCTTCATGTTGATCGTATCTACTATACGACTCATGTTCGACCTTTTGGTCTCTTGTGTTCCGAGCCCATGTCTGTACATGCTAGGCTCTTCAAGTCAACCTAAGTGTTTCGCGTGTGTAAATATGGCTTACACCCGTTGTATGTGAACGTTAGAATCTATCACACCCGATCATCACGTGGTGCTTCGAAACGACGAACTTTAGCAATGGTGCACAGTTAGGGGGAGCACTTTCTTGAAATTTTAATGAGGGACCATCTTATTTACTACCGTCGTTCTAAGCAAATAAGATGTATAAACATGATAAACATCACATGCAATCAAATAGTGACATGATATGGCCAATATCATATTGCTCCTTTTGATCTTCATCTTCGGGGCTCCATGATCATCATCGTCACCGGCATGACACCATGATCTCCATCATCGTGTCTCCATGAACTTGTCTCGCCAACTTATTACTTCTACTACTATGGCTACCGGTTAGCAATAAAGTAAAGTAATAACATGGCGTTGTTCAATGACACGCAAGTCATACAATAAATAAAGACAACTCCTATGGCTCCTGCCGGTTGTCATACTCATCGACATGCAAGTCGTGATTCCTATTACAAGAACATGATCAATATCATACATCACATATCATTCATCACATTCTTCTTGGCCATATCACATCACATAGCATACCCTACAAAAACAAGTTAGACATCCTCTAATTGTTGTTTGCATGTTTTACGTGGCAGCTATGGGTTTCTAGCAAGAACGTTTCTTACCTACGCAAAAACCACAACGTGATATGTCAATTGCTATTTACCCTTCATAAGGACCCTTTTCATCGAATCCGATCCGACTAGAGTGGGAGAGACTGGCACCCGCTAGCCACCTTTTGCAACAAGTGCATGTCAGTCGGTGGAACCTGTCTCACGTAAGTGTACGTGTAAGGTCGGTCCGGGCTGCTTCATCCCACAATGCCGCCGAATCAAGATTGGACTAGTAACGGTAAGCATATTGAACAAAATCAACGCCCACAACTACTTTGTGTTCTACTCGTGCAAAGAATCTGCGCAATAGACCCAGCTCATGATGCCACCGTTGGGGAACGTAGCAGAAATTCAAAAATTTTCCTACGAGTTACCAAGATCTATCTATGGAGAGACTAGCAACGAGGGGAAGAAGAGTGCATCTACATACCCTTGTAGATCGCTAAGCGGAAGCGTTCAAGAGAACGGGGTTGAAGGAGTCGTACTCGTCGTGATCCAAATCACCGGAGATCCTAGTGCCGAACAGACGGCACCTCCGCGTTCAACAAACGTACAACCCGGTGACGTCTCCCATGCCTTGATCCAGCAAGGAGAGAGGAAGAGGTTGAGGAAGACTCCATCCAGCAGCAGCACAATGGCGTGGTGGTGATGGAGGAGCGTGGCAATCCTGCAGGGCTTCGCCAAGCACCGCGGGAGAGGAGGAGAAAGAGAGGTAGGGTTGCGCCAGGGAGAGGTGGAAACTCTTGCGTTTGCAGCCCCAAATACCTCAAGTATATATAGGGGAGAGGGAGGGGGCTGCGCCTCCTCTAGGGTTTCCACCCCAAGGGGTGCGGCAGCCCCAAACCCATCTAGGGTGGCGGCCAAGGGGGGGAGAGGGGGAAACTTGCCCCCCAAGCAAGGTGGAGGCGCCCCCTCCCCAAACCCTAGGCGCCTTGGGCCCTTGTGGGGGGGCGCACCAGCCCAACTGGGGCTGGTCCCCTCCCACACTTGGCCCATGTAGCCCTTTGGGGCCGGTGGCCCCACTTGGTGGACCCCCGGGACCCTCCCGGTGGTCCCGGTACGTTACGTATAACACCCGAAACTTTTCCGGTGCCCAAAACAGGACTTCCCATATATAAATCTTTACCTCCGGACCATTTCGGAACTCTTCGTGACGTCTGGGATCTCATCCGGGACTCCGAACAACATTCGATAACCACATACAAACTTCCTTTATAACCCTAGCGTCATCGAACCTTAAGTGTGTAGACCCTATGGGTTCGGGAACCATGCAGACATGACCGAGACGTTCTCCGGCCAATAACCAACAGCGGGATCTGCATACCCATGTTGGCTCCCACATGTTCCATGATGATCTCATCAGATGAACCACGATGTCAAGGACTCAATCAATCCCGTATACAATTCCCTTTGTCTAGCGGTATTGTACTTGCCCGAGATTCGATCGTCGGTATGTCGATATCTTGTTCAATCTCGTTACCGGCAAGTCTCTTTACTGGTTTCGTAACACATCATCCCGTGATCAACCCCTTGGTCACATTGTGCACATTATGATGATGTCCTACCGAGTGGGCCCAGAGATACCTCTCCGTTACACGGAGTGACAAATCCCAGTCTCGATTCGTGCCAACCCAACAAACACTTTCGGAGATACCCGTAGTGCACCTTTATAGCCACCCAGTTACGTTGTGATGTTTGGTACACCCAAAGCATTCCTACGGTATCTGGGAGTTGCACAATCTCATGGTCTAAGTAAATGATACTTGACATTAGAAAAGCTTTAGCATACGAACTACATGATCTTTGTGCTAAGCTTAGGATTGGGTCTTGTCCATCACATCATTCTCCTAATGATGTGATCCCGTTATCAACGACATCCAATGTCCATGGTCAGGAAACCGTAACCATCTATTGATCAACGAGCTAGTCAACTAGAGGCTTACTAGGGACATGGTGTTGTCTGTGTACCCACACATGTATCTGAGTTTCCTATCAATACAATTATAGCATGGATAATAAATGATTATCATGAACAAGGGAATATAATAATAACTAATTTATTATTGCCTCTAAGGCATATTTCCAACATCTTCATACCTATGAAGATCGCTAAGCGGAAGTGTTGCAAGAACGCGGATGATGGAGTCGTACTCGCGGCGATTCAAATCGCGGAAGATCCGATCTAGCGCCGAACGGACGGCGCCTCTGCGTTCAACACATGTACAGCCCGGGGATGTCTCCTCCTTATTGATCCAGCAAGGGGAGAGGAGAAGTTGAGGGAGAAATCCGACAGCACGACGGCATGGTGGTGGTGGAGCTCGTGGTTCTCCAGCAGGGCTTCGCCAAGCACTACGGAGGAGGAGGTGGAGTTGGAGAGGGGGAGGGCTGCGCCAGGGGCAAGGGGTGAAGCTCCCATGCGCCTCCCCACTATATATAGTGGTTGAGGTGGCTTGTTTCTTGCCCTCCAAGTCCATTGGGGCGTTGGCAAAGGTGGGAGGAAAGAAATCCCATCATTTCCTTCCCCACCGATTGTTATCCCCACTTTTTAGGGATCTTGATCTTATCCTTTCGGGATATGATCTTATTCCTTCTAAGGGGGATCTTGGTGCGCCTTGACCAGGGATGTGGGGCTTTGCCCCCACTACCCACGTTCATGTGGGTCCCCCCATGCAGGTGGGCCCCACTCTGGAACCTTCTAGAACCTTCCCGGTACAATACCGAAAAATTTCGAACATTTTCCGGTGGCCAAAATAGGACTTCCCATATATAAATCTTTACCTCCGGACCAGTCCGGAACTCCTCGTGACGTCCGAGATCTCATCTAGGACTCCAAACAACATTCGGTAACTGCATACTAATTCCCATAACAACTCTAGCATCACCGAACCTTAAGTGTGTTGACCCTACGGGTTCGGGAATCATGCAAACATGACGGAGACAGCTCTCTGGCCAATAACCAACAGCGGGATCTGGATACCCATGTTGGCTCCCACATGTTCCACGATGATCTCTTCGGATGAACCATGATGTAAAGGATTGAAACAATCCCGTATACAATTCCCTTTGTCAATCAGTACGTTACTTGCCCGAGATTTGATCGTTGGTATCCCAATACCTCGTGCAATCTCGTTACCGGCAAGTCACTTTACTCGTTCCGTAATTTATGATCCCGTGACTAACTACTTAGTCACATTGATCTCATTATGATGATGCATTACCGAGTGGGCCCAGAGATACCTCTCCGTCACACGGAGTGACAAATCCCAGTCTTGATTCGTGCCAACCCAACAGACACTTTCAGAGATACCCGTAGTGCACCTTTATAGCCACCCAGTTACGTTGTGACGTTTGGCACACCCAAAGCATTCCTACGGTATCCGGGAGTTGCACAATCTCATGGTCTAAGGAAATGATACTTGGCATTAGAAAAGCTTTTAGAAAACGAACTACACGATCTTGTGCTATGCTTAGGATTGGGTCTTGTCCAGCACATCATTCTCCTAATGATGTGATCCTGTTATCAATGACATCCAATGTCCATGGTCAGGAAACCATAACTATCTATTGATCAACGAGCTAGTTAACTAGAGGCTCACTAGGGACATGTTGTGGTCTATGTATTCACACATGTATTACGGTTTCCAGTTAATACAATTATAGCATGAACAATAGACAATTATCATGAACAAGGAAATATAATAATAACCATTTTATTATTGCCTCTAGGGCATATTTCCAACAGTCTCCCACTTGCACTAGAGTCAATAATCTAGTTTACATCACTATGTGATTGTAATGAATCCAACACCCATTGGGTTTGATCATATCTCGCTTGTGAGAGAGGTTATTATTCAACGGGTCTGAATCTTTGAGATCCATGTGTGCTTTTCAAATCTCTATGTCATCTCCTAGATGCAGCTACCACGCGCTATTTGGAACTATTCCAAATAACTGCTCTACTATATGAATCCGGTCTACTACTCAGAGTCATCCAGATTAGTGTCAAAGTTTGCATCGGCATAACCCTTTACGATGAACTCTTTTACCACCTCCATTGTCGAGAAAATTCCTTAGTCCACTAGTTACTAAGGATAATCTTGACCGTTGTCTTGTGATTCATTCCTGGATCACACTTGTACCCCTTTACTGACTCATGGCAAGGCACACTTCAGGTGCGGTACATAGTATAGCATACTGTGGAGCCTACGTCTAAAGCATAGGGGACGACCTTTGTCCTTTCTCTCTCTTCTACCGTGGTCAGGTCTTGAGTCTTACTCAATACTCACACCTTACAACATATCCAAGAACTCCTTCTTTGCCGATCTATATTGAACTCCTTCAAAATCTTGTCACGGTATGTGTTCATTTGAAAGTACTATTAAGCATTTTTATCTATCCTTATAGATCTTGATGCTCAATGTTCAAGTAGCTTAACCCAGGTTTTCATTGAAAAACACCTTTCAAACAACCCTATATGATTTCCGGAAATTCTACATAATTTCCGATCAACAATATGTCAACAACATATACTCATCAGAAATGCTATAGTGCTCCCAGTCACTTCTTTGGAAATACAAGTTTCTCATAAACTTTGTATAAACCCAAAATCTTTGATCATCTCATCAAAGCGTATATTCCAACTCCGAGATGCTTACTCCAATACTTAAAGGATTGCTGGAGCTTTGCATACTTGTTACCATCTTTTAGGATTGACAAAAACTTTCTTGTTGTATCACATACAACCTTTCCTCAAGAAAATCATTGAGGAAACAATGCTTTTACATCCTATCTGCAAGATTTCATAAATAATGCAGGAATTGCTAATATAATTTCAACAGACTCTTAGCATCGCTACGAGTGAGAAAGTCTCATTGTTCGTAGGCCGACAATTTTTCTGGATAGGTCGAACTATTGGAAGCAAATGGAAAAGGAACACCGAGTGGAATCAAAGAAACTAGCGAGCTACCTGCACGTGTCTGGTCCGATCGAACTTCTCCTAGAAAAGTTTCCGGTGCGAAATTCAAAAAAAATGAGATAGTCAACTCCTTGAACTTGTCGGAAAACATCTTAGCGACAAGTCAAGCTTCCTTAATGGTGACACTTACCATCGTTGTTCGTCTTCCCTTTTAAAATCCATCTTTACCCAACAGCCTTACGACCATCAAGTAGTTCTTCCAAAGTCTACACTTTGTATTATACATGGATCCTCTCTTGGATTTTATGGCCTCGAGCCATTCGTCGGAATCCGGGCCCACCATCTCTTCTCCCCAGTTCGTAGGTTCATTGTTGTCTAGTAACATGACCTCCAAGATAGGATTACTGTACCACTCTGAAGCAGTATGCGTCCTTGTCGACCTACGAGGTTTGGTAGTGACTTGATCCGAAGTTTCATGATCACTATCATCAGCTTCCACTTCAACTGGTGTAGGCGCCACAGGAACAACTTCCTACTGTGCCCTGCTACAGATTGGTTGAAGTGATGGTTCAATAACCTCATCAAGTCTACACCATCCTCCCACTCAATTCTTTCAAGAGAAACTTTTCCTCGAGAAAGGACCCGTTCTAGAAACAATCACTTTTGCTTCCGAATCTGAAATAGGAGGTATACCCAACTGTTTTGGGTGTCCTATGAAGATGCATTTATCCGCTTTGGGTTTGAGCTTATCAGGCTAAAACTTTTCCACATAAGCTTCGCAGCCCCAAACTTTTAAGAAATGACAACTTAGGTTTCTCTAAACCATAGTTCATACGCTGTCATCTCAACAGAATTACGTGGTGCCCTATTTGAAGTGAATGCGGTTGTCTCTAATGCCTAACCCATAAACGATAGTGGTAATTCGATAAGAGACATCATGGTATGCACCATATCCAATAGGGTGCAGCTATGATGTTCGGACACACCATCACACTATGGTGTTCCAGGCGGTATTAGTTGTGAAACAATTTCCACAATGTCTTAATTGTGTGCCAAACTCGTAACTCAGATATTCATCTCTATGATCATATCATAGACATTTTATCCTCTTGTCACGATGATATTCAACTTCACTCTGAAATTACTTGAACCTTTCAATAATTCAGATTTGTGTTTCATCAAGTAGATATACTTAGCATCTGCTCAAATCATCTGTGAAGTAAGAACATAACGATATCCACTGCGTGCCTCAACACTCATTGGACTGCACACATCAAAATGTATTACTTCCAACAAGTTGCTTTCTTGTTCCATCTCACTGAAAACGAGGCCTTTCAGTCATCTTGCCCATGTGGTTTGATTTGCATGTCTCAAGTGATTCAAAATCAAGTGAGTCCAAACGATCCATCTGTATGGAGTTTCTTCATGCATATATACCAGTAGACATGGTTCACATGTCTCAATCTTTTCAAAAATGAGTGAGTCCAAAGATCCATCAACATGGAGCTTCTTCATGCGTTTTATACCAATATGACTCAAATGGCAGTGCCACAAGTATGTGGTACTACCATTACTATCTTATATCTTTTTGCATGAACATGTGTATCACTACGATCGAGATTCAATAAACCATTCATTTTAGGTGCAAGACCATTGAAAGTATTATTCAAATAAATAGAGTAACCATTATTCTCCTTAAATGAATAACCGTATTACGATAAACATAATCCAATCATGTCTATGCTCAACGCAAACACCAAATAACAATTATTTAGGTTTAACACCAATCCCAATGGTAGAGGGAGCGTGCGATGTTTGATCACATCAACCTTGGAAACACTTCCAACATATATCGTCATCTCACCTTTAGCTAGTCTCCGTTTATTCCATAACTTTTTATTTTGAGTTACTAACACTTAGCAACCGAACCACTATATAATACCCTGGTGCTACTAGGAGTTCTAGTAAAGTACACATTAATATAATGTATATCCAATATACTTCTGTCGACCTTGCCAGCCTTCTCATCTACCAAGTATCTAGGGTAGTTCTGCTTCAGTGACCATTCCCCTCATTACAGAAGCACTTAGTCTCGGGTTCGGGTTTCTTCACTAGAGCAGCAACTGATTTTCCGTTTCATGAAGTATCCCTTCTTGCCCTTGCCCTTCTTGAAACTAGTGGTTTCACTAACCATCAACAGTTGATGCTCCTTCTTGATTTCTACTTTCGCGGTGTCAAACATCGCGAATAGCTCAAGGATCATCATATCTATCCCTGATATGTTATAGTTCATCACGAAGCTCCAGTAGCTTGGTGGCAATGACTTTGGAGAACCATCACTATATCTTAAGGAAGATTAACTCCCACTCGGTTCAAGTGATTGTAGTACTCAGACAATCTGAGCACATGCTCAATGATTGAGCTTTTCTCCCTTAGTTTGCAGGCTTAAGAAACTCGTCAGAGGTCTCATACCTCTTGACATGGGCACGAGCCTGAAATCCCAATTTCAGCCCTTTGAACATCTCATATGTTTCGCGATGTTTCAAAATCGTCTTCGGCGCCTCAATTCTAAACCGTTTAACATTACTGAACTATCACGTAGTCATCAAAACGTGTATGTCAGATGTTTGCAACATCCACAGACGATGTTCGAGGTTCAGCACACCGAGCGGTGCATTAAGAACATAAGCCTTCTGCGTAGCAATGAGGTCAATCCTTAGTTTACGGACCTAGTCCGCAAAATTGCTACTATCAACTTTCAACTAAATTTTCTCCAGGAACATATCTAAAACAGTAGAACTAAAGCACAAGTTACGACATAATTTGCAAAGACCTTTTGACTATGTTCATGATAATTAAGTTCATCTAATTTAATGAACTCCCACTCAGATGGACATCCCTCTAGTCATCTAAGTTATACATGATCTGAGTCAACTAGGCCGTGTCCGATCATCACGTGAGACGGACTAGTCATCATCGGTGAACATCTTCATGTTGATCGTATCTCCTATACGACTCATGTTCGACCTTTCGGTCTCTTGTGTTCAGAGGCCATGTCTGTACATGCTAGGCTCGTCAAGTCAACCTAAGTGTTTTGCTTGTGTAAATCTGACTTATACTGTTGTATTCGAACGTTATAAGCTATCACACCCGATCATCACGTGGTGCTTCGAAACAACGAACCTTTTTAGCGAGGGATCATCTTATTTATGCTACCGTCGTTCTAAGAAAATAAGATGTAAACATGACAAACATCACATGCAAATCATAAAGTGACATGATATGGCCAATATCATCTTGCGCCTTTGATCTCCATCTTGAGGCGCGGCATGATCACCTTTGTTACCGGCATGACACCATGATCTTCATCATCGTGTCTTCATGAAGTTGTCTCGCCAACTATTACTTCTATTACTATGGCTAACGGTTAGCAATAAAGTAAAGTAATTACATGGCGTTTTCAATGACACGCAGGTCATACAATAAATTAAGACAACTCCTATGGCTCCTGCCGGTTGTCATACTCATCGACATGCAAGTCGTGATTCCTATTACAAGAACATGATCAATCTCATACATCATATATATATAATTCATCACATCCTTTTGGCCATATCGCATCACATAGCATACCCTGCAAAAACAAGTTAGACGTCCTCTAATTGTTGTTGCATGTTTTACATGGCTGCTATGGGTTTCTAGCAAGAACGTTTCTTACCTACGCAAAAGCCACAACGGTGATATGCCAATTGCTATTTACCCTTAATAAGGACCCTTTTCATCGAATCCAATCCGACTAAAGTGGGAGAGAATGGCACCCGCTAGCCACCTTTATGCAACAAGTGTATGTCAGTCGGTGGAACCTGTCTCACGTAAGCGTACATGTAAGGTCGCTCCAGGCCGCTTCATCCCACAATACCGCCGAAACAAGATAGGACTAGTAATGGTAATCAAATTGAACAAACCAACACCCACAACTACTTGTGTTCTACTCGTGCATAGAATCTACGCAATAGACCTAGCTCATGATGCCACTGATGGGGAACGTAGCAGAAATTCAAAATTTTCTACGCATCACCAAGATCAATCTATGGAGATTCTAGCAACAGGAGAGGGGGAGGATGAGCATCTTCATACCTTTGAAGATTGCTAAGCGGAAGCGTTGCAAGAACGCGGATGATGGAGTCGTACTCGTGGCGATTCAAATCGTGGAAGATCCGATCTAGCGCCAAACGGACGGCGCCTCTGCGTTCAACACACGTACAGCCTGGGGACGTCTCCTCCTTCTTGATCCAGCAAGGGGAGAGGAGAAGTTGAGGCAGAACTCCGACAGCACGACGGCGTGGTGGTGGTGGAGCTCGTGGTTCTCCAGCAGGGCTTCGCCAAGCACTACGGAGGAGGAGGTGGAGTTGGAGAGGGGGAGTGCTGCGCCAGGGGCAAGGGGTGAAGCTCCCATGCGCCTCCCCACTATATTTAGGGGTTGAGGGGGCTTGTTTCTTGCCCTCCAAGTCCATTGGGGCATTGGCAAATGTGGGAGGAAAGAAATCCCATCATTTCCTTCCCCACCGATTGTTATCCCCCCTTTTTAGGGATCTTGATCTTATCCTTTCGGGATATCATCTTATTCCTTCTAAGGGGGGATATTGGTGCGCCTTGACCAAGGGTGTGGGGCCTTGCCCCCACTACCCACGTTCATGTGAGTCCCCCCATGCAGGTGGGCCCCACTCTGGAACCTTCTAGAACCTTCCCGATACAATACCGAAAAATCCCGAACATTTTCCGGTGGCCAAAATAGGACTTCCCATATATAAATCTTTACCTCCGAACCATTCCGGAACTGCTCGTGATGTCCAGGATCTCATCCGGGACTCCGAACAACATTCAGTAACTGCACACTAATTCCCATAACAACTCTAGCGTCACCGAACCTTAAGTGTGTAGATCCTACGGGTTCGGGAATCATGCAGACATGACGGAGACAGCTCTCTGGCCAATAACCAACAATGGGATCTGGATACCCATGTTGGCTCCCACATGTTCCACGATGATCTCATCGGATGAACCACGATGTCAAGGATTGAAGCAATCCCGTATACAATTCCCTTTGTCAATCGGTATGTTACTTGCCCGAGATTCGATAGTCGGTATCCCAATACCTCTTTAATCTCGTTACCGGCAAGTCACTTTACTCGTTCTGTAATGCATAATCCCGTGAATAACTACTTAGTCACATTGAGCTCATTATGATGATGCATTACCGAGTGGGCCCAGAGATACCTCTCCGTCACACGGAGTGACAAATCCCAGTCTTGATTCGTGCCAACCCAATAGACACTTTCGGAGATACCCGTAGTACACCTTTATAGCCACCCAGTTACGTTGTGATGTTTGGCACACCCAAAGCATTCCTACGGTATCCGGGAGTTGCACAATCTCATGGTCTAAGGAAATGATACTTGACATTAGAAAAGCTTTTAGCAAACGAACTACACGATCTTGTGCTATTCTTAGGATTGGGTCTTGTCCATCACATCATTCTCCTAATGATGTGATCCTGTTATCAATGACATCCAATGTCCATGGTCAGGAAACCATAATCATCTATTGATAAACGAGCTAGTCAACTAGAGGCTCACTAGGGACATGTTGTGGTCTACGTATTCACACATGTATTACGGTTTCCAGTTAATACAATTATAGCATGAACAATAGACAATTATCATGAACAAGGAAATATAATAATAACCATTTTATTATTGCCTCTAAGGCATATTTCCAACAAATAGCACACAAGGCATTCCTCCGGTATCCAGGAGTTGCATAATCTCATAGTCGGAGGAACATGTATTTGGCATGAAGAAAGCAGTAGCAATAAAACTGAACGATCATTACGCTAAGCTAACGGATGGGTCTTGTCCATCACATCATTCTCCTAATGATATGATCCCGTTCATCAAATGACAGCACATGTCTATGGCTAGGAAACTTAACCATCTTTGATTAACGAGCTAGTCAAGTAGAGGCGTACTAGGGACACGGTGATTTGTCTATGTATTCACACATGTATCAAGTTTCCGGTTAATACAATTCTAGCATGAATAACAAACATTTATCATCAATACAAAAATATAAAATAACAACTTTATTATTGCCTCTAGGGCATATTTCCTTTAGTCTCCCACTTGCACTAGAGTCAATAATCTAGATTACATCGTAATGATTCTAACACCCATGGAGTCTTGGTGCTGATCATGTTTTGCTCGTGGAAGAGGCTTAGTCAACGGGTCTGCCACATTCAGATCCATATGTATTTTGTGAAATCTGGATTCCTTCGCCAAGGCAATTGCTCCAGTATTGTCACAAAAGATTTTCATTGGACCCAATGCACTAGGTATTACACCTAGATCGGATATGAACTCCTTCATCCGGACTCCTTCATTTGCTGCTTCCGAAGCAACTATGTACTCCGCTTCACACATAGATCCCGCCACGACGCTTTGCTTGAAACCGCACCAACTGATAGCTCCACCATTCAATACAAATACATATCCGGTTTGTGACTTAGAGTCATCCGGATCTGTGTCAAAGCTTGCATCGACATAACCATTTACGACGAGCTCTTTGTCACCTCCATAAATGAGAAACATATCCTTATTCCTTTTCAGGTACTTCAGGATGTTCTTGACCGCTGTCCAGTGATCCACTCCTAGATTACTTTTGTACCTCTCTGCTAAACTTATAGCAAGGCACACATCTGGTCTGGTACATAGCATAGCATACATGATAGAACCTATGGCTGAGGCATAGGGAATGACTTTCATTTTCTCTCTATCTTCTGAAGTGGTCGGGCATTGAGTCTGACTCAACTTCACACCTTGTAACACAGGCAAGAATCCTTTCTTTGACTAGTCCATTTTGAACTTCTTCAAAACTTTACCAAGGTATGTGCTTTGTGAAAGCCCTATCAAGCGTCTTGATTATCTCTGTAGATCTAGATGCCCAATATATAAGCAGCTTCACCGACGTCTTTCATTGAAAAACTTTTATTCAAGTATCCTTTTATGCTATCCAGAAATTCTATATCATTTGCAATCAACAATATGTCATCTACATATAATATTAGAAATGCTATAGAGCTCCCATTGATCACTTTCTTGTAAATACAGGCTTCTCCGAAAGTCCATATAAAACCATATGCTTTCATCACCTCATCAAAGTGTATATTCCAACTTCCAGATGCTTTGCACCAGTCCATAAATGGATCGCTGGAGCTTGCACACTTTGTTAGCCCCTTTAGGATCGACAAAACCTTCTGGTTGCATCATATACAACTCTTCTTTAAGAAATCCATTAAGGAATGCAGTTTTGACGTCCATTTGCCAGATTTCATAATCATAAAATGCGGCAATTGCTAACATGATTCGGACAGACTTAGGCATCGTTATGGGTGAGAAAGTCTTATTGCAGTCAACTCCTTGAACTTGTAGAAAACCTCTTGCAACAAGTCGAGATTTATAGACAGTAACTTTACCATCAACATCAGTCTTCTTCTTGAAGATCCATTTATTCTCTATGGGCTGCCGATCATCGGGCAAATCCACCAAAGTCCAAACTTTGTTCCCATACATGGATCCTATCTCAGATTTCATGGACTCAAGCCATTTATCGGAATCTGGGCTCATCATAGCTTCTTCATAGTTCGTAGGTTGATCATGGTCAAGTAACATGACTTCCAGAACAGGATTACCGTACCACTCTAGTGTGGATCATGCTCTGGTTGACCTATGAGGTTCTGTAGTAACTTGCTCTGAAGTTTCATGATCATTATCATTAGCTTCCTCTCCAGTTGGTGTAGGCATCATGGGAACGGATTTCTCAATGAGCTATTTTCCAAATTGAGAGAAGGAACAATTACCTCATCAAGTTCTACTTTCCTCCCACTCACTTCTTTCGAGAGAAACTCCTTCTCTAGAAAGGTTCCATTCTTGGCAACAAAGATCTTGCCTTTGGATCTATGAAAGAAGGTGTACCCAATTGTTTTTTAGGGTATCCTATGAAGACACACTTCTCCGATTTGGGTTTGAGCTTATCAGGCTAAAGCCTTTTGACATAAGCATCGCACCCCCAAACTTTAAGAAACGATAACTTAGGTTTATTGCCAAACCACAGTTCATATGATGTCGTCTCAACGGATTTTGACAGTTCCCTATTTAGCGTGAATGCAGCTGTCTCTAATGCATAACCCAAAACGATAGTGGTAAATCGGTAAGAGACATCATAGATCGCACCATATCTAACAAAGTGCGGTTACGACGTACAGAAACACCATTATGCTATGGTGTTCCAGGTGGCATGAGCTGTGAAACTATTCCACATTGTTTTAAATGAAGGCCAAACTTGTAACTAAAATATTCTCCTCCACGATCATATCGTTGAAACTTTATTTTCTTGTTACGATGATTCTCCACTTCACTCTGAAATTCTTTGAACTTTTCAAATGTTTCAGACTTGTGTTTCATTAAGTAGATACACCCATATCTGCTCAAATCATCTAAGAAGGTCAGAAAATAATGATACCTGCCACGAGCCTCAACACTCATCGGACCGCATACATTGGTATGCATTATTTCCAATAAGTCATTAGCTCGTTCCATTGTTCTGGAGAACGGAGTTTTAGTCATCTTGCCCATAAGGCACGGTTCGCAAGTATAAAATGATTCAGAATCAAGTGATTCCAAAATCCCATCAACATGGAGTTTCTTCATGCGCTTTACACCAATATGACCTAAATGGCAGTGCCACAAGTATGTTGCACTATCATTATCAACTTTTCATCTTTTGGCATCAATATTATGAATATGTGTATCACTATGATCGAGATTCAATAAACCATCAACATTGGGTGTATGACCATAGAAGGTTTTATTCATGTAAATAGAATAACAATTATTCTCTGTCTTAAATGAATAACTGTATTGCAATAAACATGATCTAATCATATTCATGCTTTAACGCAAACACCAAATAACATTTATTTAGGTTCAACTCTAATCCCGAAAGTATAGGGGTTGTGCGATGATGATCTTATCAATCTTGGAACCACTTCCAACATACATCGTCACTTCACCCTCAACTAGTCTCTATTTATTCTGCAAATCCTGTTTCGAGTTACTAATCTTGGAAACTAAACAAGTATCAAATACCCAGGGGTTACTACGAGCAATAGTAAGGTACACATCAACATGTATATCAAATATACCTTTGTTCACTTTGCCATCCTTCTTATTCGCCAAATGTCTGGGGTAACTCCGCTTCCAGTGACCATTTCCTTTGTAGTAGAAGCACTTAGTTTCAGGCTTAGGTCCGGCTTTGGGCTTCTTCACGGGAGTGACAACTTGCTTGCCAATCTTTTTGAAGTTCCCTTTCTTTCCCTCTTCCCTTTTCTTGAAACTAGTGGTCTTGTCAATCACCAACACTTGATGCTCTTTCTGGATTTCTACGTTCGTCGATTTCAGCATCACAAAGAGCTAGGGAATCATTTTCGTCATCCCTTCATATTATAGTTCATCATGAAGTTCCAGTAACTTGGTGATGGTGACTAGAGAACTCTATCAATCATTGTCTTATCTGGAAGATTAACTCCCACTTGATTCAAGCGATTGTAGTACCCAGACATTCTGAGCATGTGCTCACTAGTTGAGCAATTCTCCTCCATCTTTTAGGCGACATTCTTGTCAGAGGTCTCATACCTCTTGACATGGGCATGAGTCTGAAATACCAATTTCAGCTCTTGGAACATCTCATATGCTCCATGGCATTCAAAACATTTTTGAAGTCCCGGTTCTAAGCCGTAAAGCATGGTGCACTAAACTATCAAGTAGTCATCATATTGAGCTAGCCAAACATTTATAACATTTGCATCTGCTCCTGCAATAGGTCTGTCACCTAGCGGTGCATCAAGGACATAATTCTTCTGTGCATCAATGAGGATAAACATCAGACTACGGACCCAGTCCGCATCATTGCTACTATGATCTTTCAACTTAGTTTTCTCTAGGAACATATCAAAAAACATAGGGAAGATACAACATGAGCTATTGATCTACAACATAATTTGCAAAAACTATCAGGACTAAGTTCATGATAAATTGAAGTTCAATTAATCATATTACTTAAGAACTCCCACTTAGATAGACATCCCTCTAGTCGTCTAAATGACACGTGATCCAAATCAACTAAACCATGTCCGATCATCACGTGAGATGGAATAGTTTTCAATGGTGAACATAACTATGTTGATCATATCTACTATATGATTCACGCTCGACCTTTCGGTCTCAGTGTTCCGAGGCCATATCTCCATATGCTAGGCTCGTCAAGTTTAACCCAAGTATTCTGCGTGTGCAAAACTGGCTTGCACCCATTGTATGTGAACGTATAGCTTATCACACCCGATCATCATGTGGTGTTTCGGCACGACGAACAGTCGCAACGGTGCATACTCAAGGAGAATACTTATACCTTGAAATTTAGTAAGGGATCATCTTATAATGCTACCGCCGTACTAAGCAAAATAAGATGCATAAAAGATAAACATCACATGCAATCACAATATGTCACATGATATGGCCATCATCATCTTGTGCCTTTGATCTCCATCTCCAAAGAACCATCATGATCTCCATCGTCACCGGCATGACACCATGATCTTATCTTGATCTCTATCAACGTGTCATCACATGGTCGTCTCACCAACTATTGCTTTTGCAACTATTGCTATCGCATAGCGATAAAGTAAAGCAATTATATGGCGCTTGCATCTTATGCAATAAAGAGACAACCATATGGCTCCTGCTAGTTGCCGATAACTTTGTTACAAAACAAGATCATCTCATACAACAATTTATATCACATCATGTCTTGACCATATCACATCACAGCAAGCCTTGCAAAAACAAGTTAGACGTCCTCTACTTTGTTGTTGCAAGTTTTACATGGTTGCTACGGGCTTCTAGCAAGAACCGTTCTTACCTACGCATCAAAACCACAACGATTTTTCGTCAAGTGTGATGTTTTAACCTTCAACAAGGACCGACCATAGTCAAACTCGATTCAACTAAAGTTGGAGAAACAGACACCCACCAGCCACCTATGTGCAAAAGCACGTCGGTAGAAAACCAATCTCATGAACGCGGCCATGTAATGTCAGTCCGGGCCGCTTCATCCAACAATACCGCCGAATCAAAGTAAGACGTTGGTGGTAAGCAGTATGACTATTATCGCCCACAACTCTTTGTGTTCTACTCATGCATAAAACATCTACGCATACACCTTGCTCGGATGCAACTGTTGGGGAACGCAGTAATTTCAAAAAAATTCCTACGATCACGCAAGATCTATCTAGGAGATGCATAGCAATGAGAGGGGAGAGTGTGTCCACGTACCCTCGTAGACCAAAAGCAGAAGCGTTTCAATAACGCTGTTGATGTAGTCGAACATCTTCGTGATCCAACTGATCCAAGTACCGAACGTACGTCACCTCCATGTTCAGCACACATTCAGCTCGATGACGTCCCTCGTGCTCTTGATCCAGTTGAGGGATGAGGGTGAGTTCCGTTAGCACGACGGTGTGGCGACGGTGATGATGATGCTACCGGTGCAGGGCTTCACCTAAGCTCTATGATGGTATGACCGACGTGTGTAACTGTGGAGGGGGGCACCACACACGGTTAATAGAAACTTGTGTGTTCTAGGGTGCCCTCCTGCCCCTGTATATAAAGGAGGCAAGGGGGAGGCCGGCCGGCCCCTGTAGGCATGCCTGGGAGAGAGGAGTCCTACTAGGACTCCAAGTCCTAGTAGGAGTCCACCTCCCGGGATAGGGGGAAAGGAAGGGAGAGGGAGAGGGAGTAGGAAAGGGGGGGGGGGGGCGCCCCCGTTCCCTTGTCCTATTCGGACTCAAGGGGGGCATGCGGCCAGCCCTCCTGCGGCCCTCCTCTCTCTCCACTAAGGCCCATGGTGGCCCATTATTTCCCCCGCGGGGTTCCGGTAACCCCTCCGGCACTCCGATTTTATCCGCAACTTCCCGAAACACTTCCGGTGTCCCAACA
>NW_021259468.1:80033-103396 GCF_002162155.2 Triticum dicoccoides | reverse complement strand
TATATAAAGGAGGCAAGGGGGAGGCCGGCCGGCCCCTGTAGGCATGCCTGGGAGAGAGGAGTCCTACTAGGACTCCAAGTCCTAGTAGGAGTCCACCTCCCGGGATAGGGGGAAAGGAAGGGAGAGGGAGAGGGAGTAGGAAAGTGGGGGGGGGGGCGCCCCCGTTCCCTTGTCCTATTCGGACTCAAGGGGGGCATGCGGCCAGCCCTCCTGCGGCCCTCCTCTCTCTCCACTAAGGCCCATGGTGGCCCATTATTTCCCCCGCGGGGTTCCGGTAACCCCTCCGGCACTCCGATTTTATCCGCAACTTCCCGAAACACTTCCGGTGTCCCAACATAGCCGTCCAATATATCAATCTTTATGTCTCGACCATTTCTAGACTCCACGTCATGTCCGTGAGCTCATTCGAGACTTTAAAAAAACTTTGGTCATCAAAAATACATAACTCATAATACATATCATCATCGAACGTTAAGCGTGCGGACCCTACAGGTTCGAGAACTATGTAGACATGACCGAGACACATCTCTGGTCAATAACCAATAGCGGAACATGGATGCTCATATTGGCTCCTACATATTGTACTAAGATCTTTATCGGTCAAACCACATAACAACATACGTTGTTCCCTTTGTCATCGGTATGTTACTTGCCCGAGATTCGATCGTCGGTATCATTATACCTAGTTCAATCTCATTACCGGCAAGTATCTTTACTCGTTCTGTAATACTTCATCCTGCAACTAACTCATTAATCACAATGCTTGCAAGGCTTATAGTGATGAGCATTACCGAGAGGGCCCAGAGATACCTCTCCGAAACACGGAGTGACAAATCCTAATCTCGATCTATGCCAACCCAACAAACACCTTCGGAGACACCTGTAGAGCATCTTTATAATCACACATTTACGTTGTGACGTTTGATACCACACAAAGTGTTCCTCCAGTATCCGGGAGTTGCATAATCTCATAGTCTGAGGAACATGTATAAGTCATGAAGAAAACAGTAGCAATGAAACTGTAACGATCATAATGCTAAGCTAATGGATGAGTCATGTCCATCACATCATTCTCCTAATGATGCGAACCCGTTCATCAAATGACAACACAAGTCTATGGTTAGGAAACATAACCATCTTCGAACGAGCTAGTCAAGTAGAGGCATACTAGGGACACTATGTTTGTCTATGTATTCACACATGTACTAAGTTTCTGGTTAATACAATTCTAGCATGAATAATAAACATTTACCATGATATAAGGAAATAAATATTAACTTTATTATTGCCTCTAGGGCATATTTCCTTCAGTCTCCCACTTACACTAGAGTCAATAATCTAGTTCACATCGCCATCTGATTCAACACCAATAGTTCACATCTGTATGTGATTCACACCCATAGTTCACATCGCCATGTGACCAACACCCAAATTTACCAGAGTCAATAATCTAGTTACATCACTTATGTGATTAAAACCCAAAGAGTACTAAGGTGTGATGATGTTTTGCTCGTGAGAGAAGTTTAGTCAACGGGTCTGTCACATTCAGAGCCATATGTATTTTGCAAATATTTTATGTTTACAATGCTATGTATGGAGCTACTCTAGCTAATTGCTCCCACTTTCAATATGTATCCACATTGAGACTTAGAGTCATCTGGATAGGTGTAAAAGCTTGCATCGACGTAACTCTTTACAATGAATTTTTATCACCTCCATAACCGAGAAACATTTCCTTAGTCCTCACTAAGGATAATTTTGACCGTTGTCCAGTGATCTACTCTTAGATCACTATTGTACCCCTTGCCAAACTCATGGTAAGTTACACAATAGGTCTAGTACACAACATAGCATACTTTATAGAACCTATGACTGAGGTATAGGGAATGACTTTCATTCTCTTTCTATCTTCTGCTGTGGTCGGGCTTTGAGTCTTACTCAACTTTACACCTTGTAATACAGACAAGAACTCCTTCTTTGACTGATCCATTTTGAACTCTTTCAAAAACTTGTCAAGGTATATACTCATTGAAAAATCTTATCAAGAGTCTTGATCTATCTCTATAGATCTTGATGCCCAACATGTAAGCAGCTTCACCGAGGTCTTTCATTGATAAACTCTTATTCAAGTATCCCTTTATGCTATCTAGAAATTATATACCATTTCCAAATATGTCGTCCACATATAATATTAGAAATGCTACATAGCTCCCACTCACTTTCTTGTAAATACATGCTTCTCCAAAAGTTTGTATAAAACCATATGCTTTAAGCATCGCTACGGGTGAGAAAGTCTCATCGTAGTCAACTCCTTGAACTTGTTGAAAACATTTCGCAACAAGTCGAGCTTTGTAGATAGTAATACTACTATCAGCGTCCGTCTTCCTCTTGAATATCCATTTATTTTCTATGGCTTGTCGATCATCGGGCAAGTCCACCAAAGTCCACACTTTGTTCTCATACATGGATCCCATCTCAGATTTCATGGCCTCAAGCCATTTCGTGGAATCTGGGCTCATCATCGCTTCCTCATAGTTCACAGGTTCATCATGGTCTAGTAACATGACTTCCAGAACAGGATTACCGTACCACTCTGGTGCGGATCGTATTCTGGAAGACTTACGAGGTTCGGTAGTAACTTGATCTAAAGTTTCATGATCATCATCATTAGCTTCCTCACTAATTGGTGGAGGAATCACTGGAACTGATTTCTGTGATGAACTACTTTCCAATATGGGAGTAGGTACAATTACCTCATCAATTTCTACTTTCCTCCCACTCACTTCTTCCGAGAGAAACTACTTCTCTAGAAAGGATCCATTTTTACCAATGAATATCTTGCCTTCGGATCTGTGATAGAAGGTGTACCCGACAGTTTCTTTTGGGTATCCTATGAAGACACATATCTCCGATTTGGGCTCGAGCTTATCAGGTTGAAGCTTTTTCACATAAGCATCGCGCCCCAAACTTTAAGAAACGATAGCTTAGGTTTGTTGCCAAACCACAGTTCATACGGTGTCGTCTCAACGGATTTTTGACGGTGCCCTGTTTAACGTGAATGCAGCTGTCTCTAATGCATAATCCCAAAATGATAGTGGTAAATCGGTAAGAGACATCATAGATCACACCATATCTAAGAAAGTGCGGTTACGATGTTCGGACACACCATTACGCTATGGTATTCTAGGTGGCGTGATCTGCGAAACTATTCCACATTGTTTTAAGTGAAGGCCAAACTCGTAACAAATAATGGTCAATATAGAATTATCGCCCTATGCGTAGAAATGGCCGATTGAGTGTTGACATCGTCCTTAGAACCAACACGGTACAAGTTATTTTTCGGCACGCTAGCTTTGCCGAAAAACAGGGGGGCATGTGTTGACGCTCAAAAGTGGCACGATCATAAAGAGTAGCTTGAAGCTATGTCAAGATTAATTTAAACTTATTATTGAAAGTCACCATGGGATGGATCTCTTTGAGAAGATCAAGATGAATATGAAGATGGTCTAAAATGGAGCTCGGATGCAAATGTTATGACAAGTTCAGAGATGCTCATGTTGACACCAGATTAAGTAATGGCTTGAAACCCAATTAAGATGGCCTTGGATGGAAAATGTTTCAACATGAAAGTTATGCGTCTCATCGAAGCGGTTGATTTTGATATAAAAACGTTGCAATCGGAGTCCTTATGCAAAAGTTAGAGCCGAAAATGCGTGGCTACATCAGGATGTCTGGACACTCCGGGAATAATCATCCGGGTTTTGGATTTCTCCGAGGATGGCCGGGCACTCCGGGAATGTTCATTCGGGTTTTGGATTTCTCTACCGCAGACTTCGGAAAACAGACAAAAAACCCTCAAGATGGCCTCTCATCAAAAAAATTTCAACAGGAAAGTTGTTCGTCTCGTCGAAACGGTTAAATTTTCTTTTGGGCGCATCTTCATCCGAGGTTGTATTTGGCCTGTGGAGCACAAAACTGAACTGCTGTCTCAGACATACCTAATCCGAGTTCGGCTAATTTTGGAAAGATTTGAACGAGATTTGGAGCCCTTTTCTTGTACGGGAAGTCCAGCTGCCTCATAAATAGATGAGAGGTGACGGCCGATTGAAAAACACACAATCGATCAATTCATCTATTACTTTTTAACTTTACTTTTATCCTTTCCCCTGTTATTATTCTTCCTCATTCTTCGTTCATTCTTCTTGTTGCAGGGGGCGAACTCGAGGCCTTGGGCAATCAGGTCGACCTAGGGCAGCCCATAGCTGCTACACGCCCTGACGGGGTCCCTCCCGGGCGTGTGGGATTTCGGGTCTACAAAAGCGCCTGCCAGATTGCTTGCGTACCGCGCTTCTGGATGGGTCTCCTTCGATCTGAGCTGCCATGCATCACCTCCGGCATCGAGGGTACACGGTGACGTGTTCGTGTGCGAACACACTTTTTGGCGACTCCGCTGTGGACGAAGCTTTGAACGGTCTCCAACCCGTTCTTGCTACGAAGAGATGATCATACATGGTTTGCAATCTACAAAGGTAATATGAATACCCGGTGCCCTTGTGTAGATGCAAATAATTCATATGGTGTTACTAGATCGTTCAATGAGTATTCTCTATCGGCCAGCCCTAGTTTTTTCAATTATGCATCTAATTTCGTGCAAGGGTCGATTCAAAGTAATTTGCATGCTTCAACTTCTTATGATACTAGTAACCTGCACCATATGTATCCCAACTCTCATGCATCGGCAATTCCACAAATTGTTATGCCGATGAACAACATGATGAGTTCGGTTAATAAATTTGAAACACCACATGTTAAAATTTCCAATGCCATGCAAGAAAGTGTTTCACCCTTTTATTCATCCGCAACTAATTTGCAATATACTAATCCAAACATGTCGATGAATGAGAGAATTGGCCATGCTACTAACTATCCAGCCAGTTACTCTCAACCGTCATATGCTACACCTCATGTTAGTAATTATTCAACACCGTATACAACTGTAGATGCTCATAATTCAGCTCTGCACCTTCACGGTCATAGCCGAATAAGTGAACATTTTGCAGGAGTGCACACGCCATCATCTTATATTGTAGCATATAATGCATCCTCTACGCAATTGCATAATTTTGGAAACACCTTAATACCGAAATAATCTAAAAGTATTGTGGAGCAATCCCTTACAGAATGGGAAGTGACTAAATTAAAAAGGGACATAGCCTTAAATATTAAGATTAGTGCTATTTGCCTTGCAAACATGATAAGGGGCTAGTTCCTGATTATAATGCAATAAAAGCTAGAGTTTTGCAAGAAGATGAATCTTTGCCAATTGGTAAAATTGGCGAACAACAATATGGTTTTACAACAATGCATATGCCTTCACCTAGTACTACATCATATTATACACCCCCTACACAATTGGAAAGTTTTGGCAACACCCATGTATCATTGCCAAAATAATCTAAAAGCATTGGGGGGCAATCATATCCCGAGTGGGCTGAAATTGAGAAAAAACTTAAAGCCAATTTTGATGCTTGCCACCAGAAACAAATAGAAAAAGAATTGGCTCAGATAGAAGAAGCATTGGCAATTAGTAGTATCAATGAAAAGAAGGATGATTCGGAACATGTAAGTTCTTCGGTTAAAAAGCCGAATCAAGTAGTATATTCTGCATCCATCAAATCCAAAGAGGCAAGCATTATTGAGAAAGGGCATGACAAGCATAGAAAAACAGTCGTGCTTGATTTGTCTGAAGTTAATGGAACCTATTTCCTGCCCTATGAGTTCTGTGCCTTAGAAATTGACAATCCTCAAGGACAAGAACAAATAGCCAAACAAAGTTCGGTCGACAAGGATCTTCAACGTAATGATTCACGGAATCAAGAAAAAGATGACGAAAAGGCAATGGGGAGCCATCCAAATACGGAGCAAGATACTGTTCAAGTCACACCACCATCATGCTCTCCCAACATATTTGAAGAGGTATGTCTAGCAAGTAATTTACCTGTTTTCAGATTTGGTCACAACTTTATTATTGATGCATCTATTAGCAAAATCCTCATAAGTAATTTTGAAAGACCAATGAAGAAGGGTAATTTACCTGTTAGCAATAAAATTGTTATAGAGCATATTGGTCAACCCATTGCGCCATCTATACAGACCGATTGTTACTTATTGTTATAGCCAAGGCTTTTTCCATTGCTTTATCTAAATTTCATATCTAATTGGGTAGCTTTGCTTATTTCTTACTTGGCTTGCATTTGGTTTCAATTGAGACATGTGTTCTCTAATTATTTCTTCGGAAACATAAAGTCAAGTTTAGATTCTTTTGAGAAAACCGATGCTAGTATAATATCTTACCCAAATACATTAGAAATAGAGTGCAAAGCACAATGCATAGCCGAATGGAGTGATGCAAAATTTGAACCATTACTTTGCTTAACTCCAAAGCCGTTCTCAGAGCAAGATCGGCTAGAAAATAAAAATTATGTCTTCAATTGAAACATCTGTGGTGAAATCTTTGGTTTGTTGTTGAGAAATAATTATATTAGAATTCTTGATCACCATATCGAGCCATCTATCCAAGGAAGAATGTATTGTAAGTTGCACGATTTGTTCAATCATAATTTGAAGGATTGTAACATGTTTCATCAAATAGTTAAATCAACCATTGATAAACAACGATTGAAATTTGTTGAAATACCTAGAGATGACTAGTCTATTCCGATTGGTCCTGGTGGAAAAAGTTTTTTGCATCGGCTGCTTCAAGCCGATCCATTTAAAGAGAAGGTAACAACTACATGTGATGGGATCGAGCTTTCAAGTAATCAAGTTGTTGAAGATCACAATGAACATAATCTTGAGGGTAAGAATTCCATCGAAGCTACAATGAAGATGCCAAGGACTGGGGGCAACAAGAAAATCCAAAGATTGGTGCAGCATAACCAAAGAAATCAAAGGCTGAGGTAAGCACAAAGGTAAAAAGCCGAAAGTCACTTTCTCACAACTATTGGAAAAATACCAGAAGACAAGTGAGGAGAACAGTGCTTATCAGCCAAATAATTCAAGAGCATCAAGACCACCCCCTAGGCGCAAACCCAAGGATCGGTATTGGCAAAATTAGAATTCTAACGCAGTATATTCATATCCATATTCTATGCCGCTAATGCCAATGCCATGGATACCTTCCTATGATCATGTAACTCCATATCCATCGTGGGACAGGTATGATACAAGGGTGCATTCTTCATCTTATTTTAGACCATCTCACAAACATTATGCAGCTCCAAAAATATCAACATTTGAACAATCACATGTCAAAGACCGTTTCAGTCACAAGGAATCGGTCCGAAGCTCAAGCAACAAGAAAGTGGTGGTCAAGCAAGTTTACCGTGTTGAAAAAGATGGTTGTACGAGTGCTACTTCACATTTGATCTCAAATGAAAAAGAGCCAATTAAAGTGTTGACATTGGCTACCAAAGGAAATGAGGCAACTCAATCAAGTGTCAAATCTGAAGAGAATAAGTTGAGAGTGCACAAGGTAAAACAAGAATTGCCATTGCTTCAAACAAAATCGCAGCCGGGGTGCCCACTCGACTTATCATATTGGCAAAAAAAGAAATTACAAAAACTTAGTGCACAAGAACTTGAAGAAAGGAACATGGCATGGGTTCCCAAAGGAAGTATTCAAAATAAGAATTATTGGCAGTTTCCATTACAAGAAGTGCAGCAAAGGTGAAGAAGGAAAAGAGTGAAAACTATGAAGAACTGATACGTCCATTTTGCATCATGCTTTTATATCAATATTTATTGCATTATGGGCTGTTATTACACATTGAATATCAATACTTATGGCTATTCTCTCTTATTTTACAAGGTTTACCATGAAGAGGGGGAATGCCGGCAGCTGGAATTCTTGCTGGAAAAGGAGCAAACATTGGAAACCTATTCTGCACTGCTCCAAAAGTCCTGAAACTCCACGAAACTTATTTTTGGATTTAATAAGAATTATTGAAAGGAAGAAACACCTTAGGGGGCCCACACCCTGGCCAGGAGGGTGGGGGTGCGCCCAACCCTACTGGGCGCGCCCCTGTCTCCTGGGACCCCTGGTGGCCCTCCGGTGTCCATCTTCTGCTATATGAAGGCTTTTACCCTGAAAACAATCGTGGGCAAGCTTACAGAACGAAACTCCACCGCCACGAGGCGGAACCTTGGCGGAACCAATCTAGAGCTCCGCCAGAGCTGTTCTGCCGAGGAAACTTCCCTCCGGGAGGGGGAAATCATCACCATCGTAATCACCAACGATCCTCCCATTGGGGAGGGTCAATCTCCATCAACATCTTCACGAGCACCATCTCCTCTCAAAACCCTAGTTCATCTTTTGTATCCAATCTTGTATCCAAACCACAAATTGTTACATGTGGGTTGCTAGTAGTGTTGATTACTCCTTGTAGTTGATGCTAATTGGTTTACTTGGTGGAAGATCATATGTTCAGATCCTTAATGCATATTATTACTCCTCTGGTTATGAACATGAATATGCTTTGTGAGTAGTTACATTTGTTCCTGAGGACATGGGTGAAGTCTTGCTATTAGTAGTCATGTGAATTTGGTATTCGTTCGATATTTTGATGAGATGTATGTTGTCTTTTCCTCTAGTGGTGTTATGTGAACGTCGACTACATGAAACTTCACCATTATTTGGGCCTAGAGGAAGGAATTGGGAAGTAATAAGTAGATGATGGGTTGCTAGAGTGACAGAAGCTTACACCCTAGTTTATGCGTTGCTTCGTTAGGGGCTGATTTGGATCCATATGTTTAATGTTGTGGTTAGGTTTACCTTAATACTTCTTTTGTAGTTGCGGATGCTTGCAATAGGGGTTAATCATAAGTGGGATGCTTGTACAAGTAAGGGCAGTACCCAAGCACCGGTCCACCCACATATCAAATTATCAAAGTACCGAACGCGAAGCATATGAGCGTGATGAAAACTAGCTTGATGATAATTCCCATGTGTCCTCGGGAGCTCTTTTCTCATTATAAGAAATTGTCCAAGCTTGTCCTTTGCTACAAAAAGGATTGGGCCACCTTACTGCACTTTATTTACTTTCATTGCTTGTTACTCGTTACAATTTATCTTATCACAAAATTATCCGTTACCTACAGTTTCAGTGCTTGCAGAGAAAACCTTACTGAAAACCGCTTATCATTTCCTTCTGCTCCTCGTTGGGTTCGACACTCTTACTTATCGAAAGGAATATGATAGATCCCCTACACTTGTGGGTCATCAAGACTCTTTTCTGGTGCCGTTGCCGGGGAGTGTAGCGCTTTTGGTGAGTGGAACTTGGTAAGGAAACATTTATATAGTGTGCTGAAATTTTCTGTTACTTGTCACTATGGAAACTAATCCTTTGAGGGGCTTGTTCGGGGTATCTTCACCCCGAACAGAAGAGCAAAGAGTTTCTCCTCAACCTACTGAACCTACTGAAAATATTTACTTTGAGATTCCTTCGGGTATGATAGAGAAACTGCTAGCTAATCCATTTGCAGGAGATGGAACATTGCATCCCGATTTACACCTTATCTTTGTGGATGAAGTTTGTGGATTATTTAAGCTTGCAGGTATTCCCGATGATGTTTTCAAAAGGAAGGTCTTCCCTTTATCTTTGGAGGGAGATGCATTGACATGGTATAGGCTATGTGATGATACTGGATCTTGGAATTATAAACGATTGAAGTTGGAATTTCACCAGAAGTTCTATCCTATGCATCTTGTTCATCGTGATCGTAATTACATATATAATTTCTGGCCTCGCGAAGGAGAAAGCATCGCTCAAGCTTGGGGGAGGCTTAAGTCAATGTTATATTCATGCCCCAATCATGAGCTTTCCAGAGAAACGATTATTCACAATTTTTATGCTCGGCTTTCTCTCAATGATCGCAACATGCTCGATACTTCCTGTGTTGGTTCTTATATGCTGAAGACTATTGAATTCAAATGGAACTTATTGGAAAGAATTAAACACAACTTTGAAGATTGGGGTTTCGACGATGGTAAGGAGTCAGGTACGACACCTAAGTTTGATTGTGTTAAATCTTTTATGGATACCGATGCTTTTCATGGATTTAGCACTAAATATGGACTTGACTCTGAGATAGTAGCTTCTTTCTGTGAATCTTTTGCTACTCACGTTGATCTCCCTAAGGAGAAGTGGTTTAAATATAATCCTCCCGTTGAAGTAAAAGTAGTTGCACCTATTACAGTTGAAGAAAAGACTGTCACTTATAGCGATCCTGTTGTTCCTACTACTTATGTTGAGAAACCTCCTTTTCCTGTTAGGATAAAGGATCATGCTAGAACTTCAACTGTTGTTCGTAAGAGTAATACTAGGACTTATACACCTCCTGAGCAAGTCAAAGTTGAACCTAGTATTGCTATGGTTAAAGATCTCTTGGATGATGATTTGGATGGGCATGTTATTTATTTCTGTGGTGAAACTGCTAATATTGCTAGACCCAATACTAAGATACATAGACCCGTTGTAGGCATGCATGTTATTTCTGTTAAAATAGGAGATCATTGTTATCATGGCTTATGTGATATGGGTGCTAGTGCTAGTGCAATACCCTATGACTTATATAAAGAAATTATGCATGACATTACACCCATTGAATTAGAAGATATTGATGTTACCATTAAGCTTGCTAGTAGGGACACTATTAAACCAGTTGGGATTGTTAGAGATGTCGAAGTTTTGTGCGGGAAGGTCAAATATCCTGCTGACTTTCTTGTTCTTGGTTCCCCACAAGATGATTTTTGTCCCATTATTTTTGGTAGACCCTTCTTGAACACTGTTAGTGCTAAGATTGATTGCGAAAAGGATGTTGTTGAAATTGGCTTAGGGGATATGAAACATGAGTTTAATTTTGCTAAGTTTCGTAGACAACCTCATGATAGAGAATCACCTAGTAAGGATGAGATTATTGGTCTTGCTTCTATTGTCGTGCCTCCTACTGATCCGTTAGAACAATACTTGCTTGACTATGAAAATGATATGTTTATGAAGGAAAGAAGGGAAATAGATGAAGTGTTCCTTAAACAGGAACCTATGCTGAAACACAGCCTTCCCGTTGAAATTCTTGGGGATCCCCCTCCACCCAAGGGTGATATCGTGTTTGAACTCAAACCATTACCTGATAATCTTAAGTATGCTTATCTTGATGAAAAGAAAATATATCCTGTTATTATTAGTGCTAACCTTTCAGAACAAGAAGAAGAAAGATTATTGAAAACTCTGAAGAAGCACCGAGCTGCTATTGGATATACTCTGGATGACTTAAGGACATTAGTCCCACTCTATGCCAACACAAAATAAATGTGGAGAAAAATACCAAACCAGTTAGAGATCCTCAACGACGACTGAATCCCAAAATGAAAGAAGTGGTAAGAAAGGAGAAACTAAAGCTCCTTGAGGCAGGTATAATTTATCCCGTTGCTGATAGTGATTGGGTAATCCCTGTCCTTTGTGTTCCCAAAAAGGAAGGTATTCCTGTCGTTCCTAATGATAAAGATGAATTGATCCCGCAAAGAATTATTACATGTTATAAGATGGTAATTGATTTCCGTAAATTAAATAAAGCTACTAAGAAAGATCATTACCCTTTACCTTTTATTGATCAAATGCTAGAAAGACTGTCCAAACACACACATTTATGCTTTCTAGATGGTTATTCTGGTTTCTCTCAAATACCTGTGTCAGCGGGGGATCAATCAAAAACTACTTTTACTTGCCCTTGATACGTCTCCAACGTATCTATAATTTTTGATTGCTCCATGCTACTTTATCTACTATTTTAGGCAATATTGGGCTTTATTATCCACTTTTATATTATTTTTGGGACTAACCTATTAACCGGAGGCCCAACCCAGATTTGCTGTTTTATGCCTGTTTCAGTGTTTCGAGAAAAAGGAATATCAGACGGAGTCAAAACGGAACGAAATCAACTGGAGAAGTTATTTTTGGAAGGAAACCCACCTGATGGACTTGGACCCCACGTCAGAATATACGGGAGGTGCTCACGAGGGTGGTGGGCGCGCCCTCCCCCCTGGGCGCACCCCCCTGCCTCGTGGGGCCCCCGTAGCTCCACCGACGTTCTCCCTGCACCCATATATACCTACGTACCCTAAAACTTCCAGAACAGAAGATAGATCGGCAGTTCCGCCGCCGCAAGCCTCTATAGCCACCAAAAACCAATCGGGACCCTGTTCCGGCACCCTGCCGGAGGGGGATCCCATCACCGGAGGCCATCTTCATCATCTCGGCGCTATCCATGACGAGGAGGGAGTAGTTCACCCTCGGGGCTGAGGGTATGTACCAGTAGCTATGTGTTTGATCTCTCTCTCTCTCTTGTGTTCTCTCTCGTGTTCCTCTATGGCACGATCTTGATGTATCCCGAGCTTTGCTATTGTAGTTGGATCTTATGATGTTTCTCCCCCTCTACTCTCTTGTGATGAATTGAGTTTCCCCTTTTGAAGTTATCTTATCGGATTGAGTCTTTTATGAACACTTGATGTATGTCTTGCGTGGGATAACCATGGTGACAATGGGTTATTCCATTGATCCACTTGATGTATGTTTTGGTGATGAACTTGCGGGTTTCGTGACACTTGGAAACCTATGCATAGGGGTTGGCGCACGTTCTTGACTCTCCGGTAGTAGCTTTGGGGCACTCTTTGAAGTACTTTTATATTGGTTGGATGAATCTGAGATTGTGTGATGCATATCGTATAATCATGCCCACGGATACTTGAGGTGACAATGGAGTATCTAGGTGACATTAGGGTTTTGGTTGATTTTTATCTTAAGGTGTTATTCTAGTATGAACTCTTTTATAGATCGATCCGAAAGAATAGCTTTGTGGTGGTTTCGTACCCGACCATAATCTCTACGTTTGCTCTCCGCTATTAGTGGCTTTGGAGTGACTCTTTGTCGCATGTTGAGGGCTTGTCATATGTTCTATCTATGTTATTATTGTTGAGAGAACTTACACTAGTGAAAGTATGAACCCTAGGCCTTGTTTCCTATCATTGCAATACCGTTTACGCTCCCTTTTACCGCTCGTTACCTTGCTGTTTTTGTTATTTCAGATTACAAAAACCCATATCTACTATCTATTTTGCACTTGTATCTTCATCTCTTCGCCGAACTAGTGCACCTATACAATTTACCATTGTATTGGGTGTGTTGGGGACACAAGAGACTCTTTGCTATTTGGTTGCAGGGTTGCTAGAGAGAGACCATCTTCATCCTACGCCTCCTACGGATTGATAAACCTTAGGTCATCCACTTGAGAGAAATTTGCTACTGTCCTACAAACCTGTGCACTTGCAGGCCCAACAACGTCTATAAGAAGAAGGTTGTGTAGTAGACATCAGCCCCTTCAGTACATTTGCTTATAGACGTATGCCTTTTGGTTTATGCAATGCACCTGCTACCTTTCAAAGATGCATGATGGCTATATTCTCTGACTTTTGTGAAAATATTTGTGAGGTATTCATGGATGATTTATCCGTCTATGGATCCTCTTTTGATGATTGATTGAGCAACCTTGATCGAGTTTTGTAGAGATGTGAAGACACTAGCCTCGTGTTGAATTAGGAAAAGTGCCACTTTAAGGGTAATGAAGGCATTGTCTTGGGCATAAGATTTCCGAGAGAGGTATTGAAGTTGATAAGGCTAACATTGATGCTATTGAAAAGATGCCATGTCCTAACTGCATAAAAGGTATAAGAAGTTTCCTTGGTCATGCCGGTTTTTATAGAAGGTTCATTAAGGACTTTTCTAAAATCTCTAGGCCTCTGACTAATTTATTGCAAAAAGATATTCCTTTTGTCTTTGATGATGATTGTGTAGAAGCATTTGAAATACTTAAGAAAGCTTTGATCACTGCACCTATTGTTCAGCCACCTGACTGGAATTTACCTTTTGAAATTATGTGTGATGCTAGTGATTATGCTGTAGGTGCTGTTTTAGGGCAAAGAGTTGATAAGAAATTGAATGTTATCCAGTATGCTAGTAAGACTCTTGATACTACCCAGAGAAATTATGCTACTACTGAAAAAGAATTCTTAGCAGTTGTGTTTGCATGTGATAAGTTTAGACCTTATATTGTTGATTCCAAAGTTACTATTTACATTGATCATGCTACTATTAAATATCTTATGGAAAAGGAAGATGCTAAGCCTAGACTCATTAGATGGGTTCTCTTGCTCCAAGAATTTGATTTGCGTATTATTGATAGAAAGGGAGCTGAGAACCCCATTGCAGATAACTTGTCTAGGTTAGAGAATGTTCTTGATGACCCACTGCCTATTGATGATAGCTTTCCTCATGAACAATTAGCGGTCATTAATGCTTCTCGTACTGCTCCTTGGTATGCTGATTATGCTAATTACATTGTTGCTAAATTTATACCACCTAGTTTCACATACCAGCAAAAGAAAAAGTTCTTTTATGATTTAAGACATTACTTCTGGGATGACCCACACCTTTATAAAGAAGGAGTAGATGGTGTTATTAGACTTTGTGTACCTGAGCATGAACAGGAACAGATCCTACGCAAGTGTCACTCTGAATCCTATGGAGGACACCACACTGGAGATAGAACTGCACATAAGGTACTGCAATCTGGTTTTTATTGGCCCACTCTCTTCAAAGATGCTCGTAAGTTTGTCTTATCTTGTGATGAATGTCAAAGAATTGGTAATATTAGTAGACGTCAAGAAATGCCTCTGAATTATTCTCTTGTTATTGAACCATTTGATGTTTGGGGCTTTGATTATATGGGACATTTTCCTGCCTCTAATGGTTACACACATATTTTAGTTGTTGTTGATTACGTTACTAAGTGGGTAGAAGCTATTCCAACTAGTAGCGCTGATCATAACACTTCTATTAAAATGCTTAAAGAGGTTATTTTTCCGAGGTTTGGAGTCCCTAGATATCTTATGACTGATGGTGGTTCACATTTTATTCATGGTGCTTTCCGTAAGATGCTTGCTAAGTATGATGTTAACCATAGAATCGCATCTCCTTATCATCCGCAGTCTAGTGGTCAAGTAGAGTTGAGCAATAGAGAGCTCAAATTAATTTTGCAAAAGACTGTCAATAGATCTAGAAAGAATTGGTCCAAAAAACTTGATAATGCATTATGGGCTTATAGAACTGCATACAAAAATCCTATGGGTATGTCTCCATATAAGATTATGTTTTCTCACATCTCAGTTAAAGTATATTGTCATTGATCTTCCCAACATGTTGAGCTTGCCTTTCCCCCTCATGCTAGCCAAACTCCTTGCACCAAGTAGAGATACTACTTGTGCTTCCAAATATCCTTAAACCCAGTTTTGCCATGAGAGTCCACCATACCTACCTATGGATTGAGTAAGATCCTTCAAGTAAGTTGTCATGTTGCAGGCAATAAAAATTGCTATCTAAATATGTATGACTTATTAGTGCAGAGAAAATAAGCTTTATACGATCTTTTTATGGAAGTAATAAAAGCGACGAACTGCATAATAAAGGTCCATATACAAGTGGCAATATAAAGTGACGTTCTTTTGCATTAAGATTTTATGCATCCAACCCTAAACGCACATGACAACCTCTGCTTCCCTCTGCGAAGGGCCTATCTTTTACTTTATGTTTTTACTTTATGCTTGAGTCAAGGTGATCTTCACCTTTCCCTTTTTCATTTTATCCTTTGGCAAGCTCCTTGTGTTTGAAAGATCATGATACATATATCCAATTGAGTGTAAGTTAGCATGGACTATTATTGTTGACATCACCTAAAGGTGAATATGTTGGGAGGCAACACAATAAGCCCCTATCTTTCTCAGTGTCCGGCTGAAACTCTATAACCACAAGTATTGCGTGAGTGTTAGCAATTGTAGGAGACTACATGATAGTTGAGTATGTGAACTTGCTGAAAAGCTCTATTCTTGACTCTTTCTGATGTTATGATAAATTGCAATTGCTTCAATGACTGAGATTATAGTTGTTAGCTTTCGATGAAGTTTCTGAACCTTACTTGACATTTTGAATTGATCGTTACTTGAGCGTAAGAATTCATATGATAAAATCTATATATGTTGCTGTTATAAGAATGATCATGATGCCCTCATGTCTGTATTTTATTTTTATCGACACCTCTATCTCTAAACATGTGGACATATTTTTCGATTTCGGCTTCCACTTGAGGACAAGCGAGGTCTAAGCTTGGGGGAGTTGATACGTCCATTTTGCATCATGCTTTTATATCAATATTTATTGCATTATGGGTTGTTATTACACATTGAATATCAATACTTATGGCTATTCTCTCTTATTTTACAAGGTTTACCACGAAGAGGGGGAATGTCGGCAGCTGGAATTCTGGCTGGAAAAGGAGCAAACATTGGAAACCTATTCTGCACGGCTCCAAAAGTCCTGAAACTCCACGAAACTTATTTTTGGATTTAATAAGAATTATTGAGCGGAAGAAACACCTCAGGAGGCCCACACCCTGGCCAGGAGGGTGGGGGCGTGCCCACCCCTACTGGGCGCGCCCCCTGTCTCCTGGGCCCCCTGGTGGCCCTCCGGTGTCCATCTTCTGTTATATGAAGGCTTTTACCCTGAAAAAATCGTGGGCAAGCTTACGGGACGAAACTCCGCCGCCACTTGGCGGAACCATGGCGGAACCAATCTAGAGCTCCGGCAGAGCTGTTCTGCCGGGGGAAACTTCCCTCCGGGAGGGGGAAATCATCACCATCGTCATCACCAATGATCCTCCCATTGGGAGAGGGTCAATCTCCATCAACATCTTCACCAGCACCATATCCTCTCAAAACCCTAGTTCATCTCTTGTATCCAAACCACAAATTGGTACATGTGGGTTGCTAGTAGTGTTGATTACTCCTTGTAGTTGATGCTAATTGGTTTACTTGCTGGAAGATCATATGTTCAGATCCTTAATGCGTATTATTACTTCTCTGGTTATGAACATGAATATGCTTTGTGAGTAGTTACGTTTGTTCCTGAGGACATGGGTGAAGTCTTGCTATTAGTAGTCATGTGAATTTGGTATTCGTTCGATATTTTGATGAGATGTATGTTGTCTTTTCCACTAGTGGTGTTATGTGAACGTCGACTACATGACACTTCACCATTATTTGGGCCTAGAGGAAGGCATTGGGAAGTAATAAGTAGATGATGGGTTGCTAGAGTGACAGAAGCTTAAACCCTAGTTTATGCGTTGCTTTGTTAGGGGCTGATTTGGATCCATATGCTTAATGTTGTGGTTAGGTTTACCTTAATATTTTTTTTGTAGTTGCGGATGCTTGCAATAGGGGTTAATCATAAGTGGGATGCTTGTCCAAGTAAGGGCAGTACTCAAGCACCGGTCCACCCACATATCAAATTATCAAAGTACCGAACGTGAATCATATGAGCGTGATGAAAACTAGCTTGATGATAATTCCCATGTGTCCTCGGGAGCTCTTTTCTCACTAGTAGAAAACGACTTTTAGTACCGGTTCGTAAGGACCTTTAGTACCGGTTCTGGAACCGGCACTAAAGAGTGGGGACTAAAGGTCCCCCCCTTTAGTACCGGTTCAACACAAACCGGGACCAAAGGCCCACCATGTGGCACGAGGCGCGCCGTGGTCTGGAGGACCTTTAGTCTTGGTTGGTAAGGATTATTTTTATTTTTATTTTTGAAATAAAGCAAAAACGGCCCGCCTACTGGGCTGGCCATGCCTACATATGACTAGAAACCCAATCTCTAGTTGGCCAGGATGCAGGCCCGTACGACCCAGTAGGCCCCACAAGGCAGAAGACTTGCAATAGGCCCACAAAGTGCTGCTTAGAGAGGAGCTCGACACGGTAGCCGCGGCGGAGCTTATAAACCAGTGCGAGCTCCTCTCAACTAGCGAGGTGGGACTAAACATTGTGCACTGCGTGTGGCAGCGCACCACCTTTAGTACCGGTTGGTGGCTCCAACCGGTACTAAAGACCCCCCCCCCCTTTAGTACCGGTTGGAGCCACCAACCCATACTAAAGGCCACCACCTCTTTAGGACCGGTTCGTGGCACGAACCGGTACTAAAGGTTCGCCACGAACCGGTACTAATGAGCGCCGCCCGTCTGGTCGTTGGAATCGGCACTAATGGTCACATTAGTGCCGGTTCAATTGCAAACCGAGACTAATGAGTTTCACATTAGACCCTTTTTCTACTAGTGTCTCATTATAAGAAATTGTCTAGGCTTGTCCTTTGCTACAAAAAGGATTGGGCCACCTTTCTGCACTTTATTTACTTTCATTTCTTGTTACTCGTTACAATTTATCTTATCACAAAATTATCTGTTACCTACAATTTCAGTGCTTGCAGACAAAACCTTACTGAAAACCGCTTATCATTTCCTTCTGCTCCTCGTTGGGTTTGACACTCTTACTTATCGAAAGGACTACGATAGATCCCCTACACTTGTGGGTCATCAAGACTCTTTTCTGGCGCCGTTGCCGGGGAGTGTAGCGCTTTTGGTGAGTGGAACTTGGTAAGGAAACATTTATATAGTGTGCTGAAATTTTTTGTTACTTGTCACTATGGAAACTAATCCTTTGAGGGGCTTGTTCGGGGTATCTTCACCCCAAACAGAAGAGCAAAGAGTTTCTCCTCAACCTACTGAACCTACTGAAAATATTTACTTTTAGATTCCTTCGGGTATGATAGAGAAACTGCTAGCTAATCCATTTGCAGGAGATGGAACATTGCATCCCGATTTACACCTTATCTTTGTGGATGAAGTTTGTGGATTATTTAAGCTTGCAGGTATTCCCGATGATGTTTTCAAAAGGAAGGTCTTCCCTTTATCTTTGGAGGGAGATGCATTGACATGGTATAGGCTATGTGATGATACTGGATTTTGGAATTATAAACGATTGAAGTTGGAATTTCACCAGAAGTTCTATCCTATGCATCTTGTTCATCGTGATCGTAATTACATATATAATTTCTGGCCTCGCAAAGGAAAAAGCATCGCTCAAGCTTGGGGGAGCCTTAAGTCAATGTTATATTCATGCCCCAATCATGAGCTTTCCAGAGAAATGATTATTCAAAATTTTTATGCTCGGCTTTCTCTCAATTATGGCAACATGCTCGATACTTCCTGTGCTGGTTCTTATATGCTGAAGACTATTGAATTCAAATGGAACTTATTGGAAAGAATTAAATGCAACTCTGAAGATTGGGGTTCCGACGATTGTAAGGAGTCAGGTATGACATCTAAGTTTGATTGTGTTAAATCTTTTATGGATACCGATGCTTTTCATGGATTTAGCACTAAATATGGACTTGACTCTGAGATAGTAGCTTCTTTCTGTGAATCTTTCGCTACTCACGTTGATCTCCCTAAGGAGAAGTGGTTTAAATATAATCCTCCCGTTGAAGTAAAAGTAGTTGCACCTATTACAGTTGAAGAAAAGACTGTCACTTATAGCGATCCTGTTGTTCCTACTACTTATGTTGAGAAACCTCCTTTTCCTGTTAGGATAAAGGATCATGCTAGAACTTCAACTGTTGTTCGTAAGAGTAATACTAGGACTTATACACCTCCTGAGCAAGTCAAAGTTGAACCTAGTATTGCTATGGTTAAATATCTCTTAGATGATGATTTAGATGGGCATGTTATTTATTTCTGTGGTGAAACTGCAAATATTGCTAGGCCCGATACTAAGATACATAGACCCGTTGTAGGCATGCCTGTTATTTCTGTTAAAATAGGAGATCATTGTTATCATGGCTTATGTGATATGGGTGCTAGTGCTAGTGCAATACCCTATGACTTATATAAAGAAATTATGCACGACATTACACCCGTTGAATTAGAAGATGTTGATGTTACCATTAAGCTTGCTAGTAGGGACACTATTAAACCAGTTGGGATTGTTAGAGATGTCGAAGTTTTGTGTGGGAAGGTCAAATATCCTGCTGACTTTCTTGTTCTTGGTTCCCCACAAGATGATTTTTGTCCCATTATTTTTGGTAGACCCTTCTTGAACACTGTTAGTGCTAAGATTGATTGCGAAAAGGATGTTGTTGAAATTGGCTTAGGGGATATGAAACCTTATTTTTGTCCCAGATTTCATGCGTACCGCGCTTCCAGATGGGTCTCCTTCGACGTGAGCTGCGGTGCATCACCCCGGCGTCGAGGGTACATGATGACGTGTTCGTGTGCGAACAAAAGGGCAAGCTTTACTACCAATCCACCCCCTCTTAAGCAAATTTTCCTTTGTCGGAATAATTTTTGCAAGGACATGCCACATAAAATCTTAACACTATCGGATTTTTGTTTTCCCCATAAATTTATGTGGAAAATTAATCCCATTTTCAACCAAGTTCCTATAATAAGATTTAACAGAATAAATTCCATTCTTAGTTAGAGTCCACTTAATAGTGTATTCGCGAAAAAAGTGCACGTAATAGTGTCCTTCTCATTAGTCAGAATAATACTAGCACATACCTACAAGAGGTGTCGCTACAGACAACCTAGCCAGCCGCTGCATCCCCCAAAAAAATTAGGGTTTCTCTGCCTCCTGCCGGCGCCGGCGCCGGTCCGCCTCGTCCCCGGTGGCCTTAGGGTCATGGGGGTGGAGTGGATCCCGAACCTTGCCGGCGGGGGGCTCTGTTTTTAGATATTTTTCGAGTTCTGTTAGGGTTTTTGTCCTGCTCGGGAAGGTGAGATGGCTCCCTGAAAATGGAAGAAAGGTCTTCCCACTTATCCCCCGTTCCGGTGATGCCTCTAGCATTGTCGGTGGGCGTGTGGAGGTGTGTCTCTGGCGGATATGTCTTTAATGGATTTGCTCGGATCTGTTCGTCGTTCCTCTATGTTTATGTGTCTTCAGGTTGGATCCTTGTGATCTACGCTCTTTATCGACGAAGGTTGTTGTTCTGGTGCGTTGGTTCTATGGGGTCTTAGCACGACGACTTCCCAACTGTCGACTACAACAAGGTTTGCTCGTCTCCGACGAGGGAGGGGCGATGGTAGCGGCGCGACTTCGGCTCGCTTCAGTGCTTATAATCGTCGCTAGATGGTCTACGGATCTGTTGTAATTTTTATTATTTCTAGTGTTCGTTGTACTACCATAATTGAAGATGAATAGATCGAAAAGTTTTTCAAGAAAAAAAAGTACTAGCACACTTCTTTAATGTGGTTCCCTAGCTCTAAAGACTATCCAATCAGAGTTCTTGTTAAATGAACTTGATCAAGTCCTTTTCTACATACTTCATCAACCGTTTTTTCTTATCAAGGCATATGTTATAAAGTCTGGGGAAATTATATTGGAGGGGTTTGTCTTCTAGCCGCCAATCCTCCCGGAATCTGACATCTTGCCCATTCCCCACATTGAATTTACATGGGGAAAAGAAATGTTTTTCTCTTTCAATAAGCCCTGCCGAAATTGTAAATGACTTTGTCTAGTTTTTATTCCAGTCAGACTTTGGTTCATTTGCAGACGGAATTTATATATGGGCTGAAACAGACAAAAATCTGAACCTACGCACGTTCCCTTCATCCAGTGGATCCACCTTTTCTTCTTTTCGAGAACTTCCAGTGGATCCCCCCAGTCGGCACAAAACGAGGTTGATAGCATGTCGAAGCGAGAAAAAAAAATTCATGAAGTTCTTAAAAAAATGAAGAGATGGAGAGCGCGCGAGGAAAAGGTAGGGGCAACATGGACATTTGCATGAAGCTACAAGAGGCTAGACGAGTCACCTGCGCGCTGCGCCGCCCATATATGCGTGTCATGCCCGTGCTCAGCTCGATGCATCATGCATCCCATCCTGCACCACCACACCCGCCCACTCGTCAAGCTCCTACGACTCCACAGCGCATGGATGCTAGCAGCAGGTCGTTGCCGCACCTCGCCGAGTACGACAGCTTCTTCTTCGACGAGTCCAGCGGCCGCCTCGTCCACAGCGTCGGTCATTCCTTCCGAATCTCAACGTCGCCCTCCTTCATCGACCTGTACCCCGACGATCTCTTCTCCATCTTCTTAAGCAGCCCGGCGACGAGTGACTTCGATTTCGACCTGCACCCACCGGTAGTAGACGATGCCCCGCCGTCTCCCGTGCTGCAGACCAGCGCGAGCCGGATCTTTCACGACGGTCGCCTCCTACCCTGCGATCCCGGAGGCGGCTCCTGCGCGGAAGCAGACGGCGACGGCCCGGTGACGAGTCAGCATCACACCGCAGACGTCCCGAGCGCGCCGTGGTCGTCGGCCTTCTCGTCGCCGAGCACGCCAGTCCCGCGGAGCCCGTGCTCCACCGCGACCAGCAAGCACGCAAGGCCGCGGCCGACAACGTTGTGTGCCGGGAGGCGCCGCGCGGGGTCGTCGCCCTGGAAGGTGCTGCGGTTCGTGATGCCACTGTACCGGAAGGTCAGGGCGATCGCGCGGAGGCACCGCAGGTTCACGTTGGCGGCAAGCCCGGCGCGCGGGGCCACGTCCAGCGACAGGTACCACGGCAGTGCCGACACGGACGCCCACGACGCCATCCTCTATTGCAAGAAATCCAATGTAAGTGCATCTCAACAGTAGCGCACGCATGTGCACGCGCGCTCATTCACGCTTGCTGATTGATGAGTAATTTCATCTCTGTTTCAGGGATCAGGTGTGCAGGAGACTAATCGCATGTCAGCTACATTTTGAGACCGAGGGAGTACATAATTTTCTAAATCTTTATTTATGGGATGATTTTCTAAATCGGCGACAACTTAAATATACACTTTCTGTATCACGAAAACACGACGTTTTGGACATATTATATATTCCAATATGATGCCGTCTTTTCACGAAAGCCATATGTAACCAAAAGGGGAAAATATAATCGAAAATCCGTGTCTGAGCCCAGGCTCAGATGCTCCCGCTCAGAAAAAAATTCAAAACAAATACTAGAAAAATTCAAAAAAATCCAATTTTTTTGTGTGCTAGATAATTTGTTGTGTGAGGACAGCTGCAAATTTTAACTCATTTGGACATTTGAGCAGCTCTCGGCAAAAAAGACAAACCGGGTCAAAACAGTTCGTGAACAATAAACTTTTTTTACAGGCCCCGATTTTGTTTTGTTTTTTGCCGAGAGATGCTCAAATGTCCAAACGAGTTGAATTTTGCAGCGAACCTCACGCATCAAATTATTACCACACAAAAAATGGAATTTTTTGAATTTTTCTTGTATTTGTTTTGATTTTTTTTCGTCGGCAGGGTGCAGCTGAGCCCGGGAGCCAAATTGGCCTTCTCTAATATAATATTCTAAACAATTTTTTTTAGGTAAGATTG